>NC_071261.1:28761331-29013831 GCF_023375685.1 Ictalurus furcatus
ATGACAGACATGGCAAAGCATGACAACAGTAATAACAGTAGGTTTAAAATGATTGCTCCGTGATACTTAGGAGAAAAAGTCCAATTACAGTGAGGGACATAAGTATTGAACACACGTCAACATTTTTTCCAGTAAATATATTTCCAATTAAATTTTCATCAGACATCTGTATGGACTCAAGAAATCCGGAAATATAAAGAAATCACAACATTAAAGTCCATAAATAAAGTTATGCGTAATAAAGTGGAATGACACAGGAAAAAAAGTATTGAACATTCTAAGAAAAAGCAGTTCTCCAAGGCAAGGTAAGGCAAGGAACCAGCTGAAATCTGTAAGTAATTACACCCCCTATCTGTGCAAATGAATATCAGCTGGGTTAGTAAATTGATGGTCTATAAAAAGGCTTTTCATTACCAAGGTGTCACACAAGAAACATCTCATGATGGGTAAAAGCAAAGAGAGTTCCCAAGACCTTCAAAACCTTATTGTTGCGAAACATATTGATGGAATCGGATACAGATGTATTTCAAAACTTCTGAATCCTCCAGTAAGCACCACTGTGGCCATTATACACAAGTGGAAGCAGCATCACTCCGTCATCAACCGGCCACGCACAGGAGCTCCTCGCAAGATTTCTGACCAGGGAGTCAGAAGAATAGTCAGAAGAGTAGCCCAAGAGCCAAGGACCACTCGGAAAGAGCTCCAGAAACAATTGGAGGCAGCAGGTGCCATCGTCACAGAGGAAACAATAGACAATGCATTCCACTGCTCTCGCTCACCCCACAAGACTCCATTACTAAAGAAAAGGCATGTCGAAGCTCGTTTAAAGTTTGCTTCAACTTATTTGGACAAGCCTATGAAATACTGGGAGAGTGTAGTCTGGTCAGACGAGAGCAAAATTACACTTTTTGGCTGTCGTACTACACACCACGTTTGGAGAAGAAATGGCACTGCACATCACCCTAAAAACACTACACCAACAGTGAAGTGTGGAGGTGAAGCATCATGGTGTGGGGCTGTTTTTCATCACATGGTACTGGCAGACTTCATATAATTGAAGGAACGATGAATGGAGCCCTTTACCGGGAGATTCTTGAGAAGAATCTGCTGCCATCCACCAGGATGATGAAGATGAGATGTGAGTGGACTTCCAGCAGGACAACGATCCAAAGCATACAGCAAAGGAAACTCTCAATTGGTTTCAGAGAAAAATAAATCAAGGTGTTAGAATGGCCCAGTCAATCACCTGACTCGAATCAAGATTTAAAGACAATATGTTTAGAAGAACGGGCCAAAATCACACCTGAATACTGCGACCCGTTCATTTCTTCATACAGGAAGTGTCTTGAAGCTGTCATTACAAACGAAGACTTCTCCACTAAGTATTAAATACATTTCAGTTAGTGTGTTCAATACTTTTTTCCCGTGTCATTCGCCTTTATTACACATATCTTCATTTATGGACTTTAATGTTTGGATTTCTTTATATGTGTGGACTTCTTAACACAAAAGTCTGGTGAACATTTCATGTGAATGGAAATATATTTACTGAAAAAAATGTTGCCGCGCTCAATACTTATTTCCACCAGTGTATTTGAGATTTTGAGTGTAAGTGTTTTATATTAATAATAGCATAAACGTATGTGGTCAATGAAAAATGTATGAGGTTAAATGCTAGAATTGCGTGAGAGGCCCATTGTATCCAAACATTCTTGTTGACAGAAGAAGAACCTGATGTGGTCTTCTGCTGTTGTAGCCCATCCACCTCAAGGTTTGGAATGTGATGCTTTTCTGCCCACAGTTGTGGTAAAGGGTGCATATTTGAGTTACCATAGCCTTCTGGTCACCTAAAACCAGTCTGCCCATTCTACCCTGACCTCTCGCTGATCAACAAGGCATTTCCACTCACAGAACTGCTGCTCATTTGATGCTTTTTTATTTTTTTGCACCATTCTCTGTAAACTCTAGAGAAAATCCCGGAGATCAGTCATTTCTGAACTACTCAAACCAGCATGACTGGCACCAACAACCACGATTAATCCCAGACTGACATGTCTATCCATCACTGAAATTACATTTGTGGTAGACTTACACACATTTTCACAGTCATGTTTTCTTTAGCTGGACTGATTTGGTCTGGATCTGCATCAAGCTAAGCAAATCCCACTTGAATATGTGGAATCATTTTCAGGACCGGAGCTGTGTGATGAGTGTGAGTGTGATTCACAGTTCCATGGTTATAAATTGAAGCATGATGCCGTACCTCTTCACGCTGGGACAGGAGATCCACACAGTGTCTCAACACTGAGCTCGTCTCACTACACAGCTCACATATCTGTCTGGCCTTGAGGAGCTCAGGACCTGTCATATCTACACACACACACACGGAGAAAGAAGAGGATAGTGAAAGCTGTCAGTCAGTTTCATTACATAAGGGGTTTTAATTAGATGCGCAAACATGTGTGCACTAGATACTGCTGACAGAAATGTGTGTGCTGACAGAATTAAAAAAAAAAAATAGTCAGAGAAGGCAGTTAATTATACCACAGAGCTCTTGAATCCTCAAATCTAAATGGTGTAAAAATTTATTTACTCGAACAACTCACAGGTTTATATTAATGCAGTCATCGTAATGTGTTTTCTTTATATATATATATATATATATATATATATATATATATATATATATATATATATATATAGCAGCGACTCCTTCACAGGGACCAGTATGACAGAACCTCGTGAAAAAAGTCTCTTACCATCGTCGTCCTCATTCTTGACCATAGAGACAAACATGGCCACCTGAGACTCCAGCATCCTCTGGTAACTTTCAGCTGCCTGTATTAAGAGAACAGCACAGAAATACTGTGTGATCAGATTTTACATTCAAAATATTCCAAAATATACCACTGTTCAGTTGGGGTGTAACAATACTTTCTTAGGCATTGTAGATGAATGTTTATAATGCGGTTGTGAAACCGTATGACCAATAATATGTGTCAATCATTGTGATCCAGCGCGCTCTCTATATAGTTCAACTCTATGTGTTGCGCAGATTGGGATCTCTGTTGTTCAATCAGTACAACCGCATTACATGTATATTTAATAGGATGCTGATGTACACGATGTGAATCGCATGTTTCTTTAAAGCACATCATTACATTGGTGCATCGTGATGCGGCGTGTCACAATGAATTGTTAGACCCCTACTACTGACTAATGTTTTATTATGGTTTAGTATTTACACCACATTATTATTTAGACTGGCCAGCATAATAGTATCTGCTGACACCTTCACATTTTCAAAGAGGATGTCGTTATATTCCCCGTGAAGTGTTTTGAAATGCATGGCATTATTCGATGGGTTGATGTAATTTCCACTGAAACAGGAAGTCTGGGCAGGACATATCGAGTTGCTCCGCCCTCTTTTTAAATAGCAAATAGCGTTTAGCTTTACCCCACACAGCCCGGGCTAAGCCGTACTTGACTGTAAGTACCATGGAGTTTTATAATGTTAGAGGCAGAACACTTCAAATTCTAGAGAGCATTTGATTGGATGGAAAATCTGACGAGACGCTGAAGTGCAGAATGATGTCATCAGAATTGTAGATCCGTATCGGTGGTAGAGAGAGATTGTAAATTTTGAACACGTATATCTTCTAAATGCAAACTTTGTCATTGTATTGGAGCGCACCAGCTTATCGATAACCTTAAGACTGACATACTCATACTAAAAGCCATAAAACTTTCATTTTGTTTTCATGGGAACTTTAAGTGAGCAATGCAACTGTTATGTATTCAACGATAAGGCTTGGGAAAGTGCCGGTACTTTTCGAAACACGATTTATAGTGTAAGCCTTTAGTAGTTCCATTAAATCTGTTGATGACTGCTTAATTTCGGACACCCCTTATTCAAGAATTATGACAACGCACCACTTCATTATAAGAAAACATTTAATTTTGTAACATTTATATTACACTAAAAAAAAAAGAAAAAAAAAGATTCATGTTGTACAGAAAGAGAAAGCGGGAAAGACATCGTCTTACCTGAAGAGAGTGTGACAGAAAGTCTCCCAGGTCTATCGCATCTTCAGCCACTAAATCTTCTCCTTCCTGTACAGGTGTTTTGTCTGGATTTCCACAGAGGGCACTGTACATGGCATGCTCCTTGATGGCATCCACCCATTTCTGTCCATACAGTTATTGATTATACATTACGTAAGTGCTAGAATAAAATGAATAGGACTCTATTTTTGTGCAGACACAAGCACATTTAGCTGGTATAACTTTGGCATGTCGCCTATTTGGTTGTCAATCCTATCCTGTTTGCACTTTGCTACTTTACTCTTGTCAAAAATAAATGCGCCTGTGGTGACGTGAGTGTGTATGATATTTTCAACCCCAAATTTTACATTTATCAATATCTCGCTCCTAGTGTAAACACAAAGCCTAAGTGCGTTCGCCTGAGGTATTTTTGCGGAAACCTGTCCCATTTATTTCAACCTAGTTTTGTGACTGAACATGAATGATCTAGCCCAGCTACAATACAAACAGACTACTTCACCTAAATACTGACTAGATTATTTTTTTAACAAACAGGAAGAAACAACTCAATCATGGCTACTGAATGTGAATCAGACAGCTGACGTGTCATTTACAGAATCCGTTATATGTCTTGTAGAATAAAATAAAACACTTGGGAATGTGCTGTTGTAGGAAATTAATCAACGATGGGGTAGGGTTATGTTGTCTGACATGACGTGGAGTTTCTCTTACCGCCCTGAGGTTGACTGTTTTCCAATAACAGCATGTTCCTAAGTGTTATGTTCGTCTTATATAACAATTGTTCATGTATGAAAGAATGATACATCATACTTTTTTTTTTTTTTTAATCCATTTACAGTTACATCACCCACATTCTAGCAGCTAGAAACAGAGAAAGCGCAATGTTCTCTGTATGGAAGACTTTCCCATGGCAGAAAAGACTGTTTTTTTTTTTTTTTGTTTTTTTTTTTAAATGAATTTATTATTAGTCTTAGATAATGTGGCACATCCTCCATACAAGTCCGTGTGATTTGATTTGATTCGAGTAAAATCACTGAAATTCTGCTACCCGACAGGCCCAACGCTGCAATATTTCCCTAAAAACTTACTAAAATGTCAAAAATGTAAAAACACATTTATTTCTGCACCTCTGAATACACCTCTGAATACACCTGAATACACCTCTGAATTTCTGGCCTCCTATAACAACATGTAAAAGATGAAATAAAATGGGGTTAAGAGCTAATCCCTGAAACAATCACACACAAATCCCCTAATGACTCACTTTCCTGGTGATTTCCGGTTCAGCGCATCTAGAGGACACTTTAAAGTGGTGCGCACTGCTGTCACAGCACCTGAGCGTGAAAAAGTATTTATCCCAGGCCTTTACCTGTAAAATAAAGCACCATTTTCTTTATATGTACATAAGGTAGAAACTAAAGTGGTAAAACATAATCCATAAAATTCAGTTAAATCATCATTTTAATAATGTTGTTTTAATGCTAAAAATGTATATATTTTTAATTTAGCACTTTTGGCCTGTCTCTTCTCTCTCTCTCTCTCTCTCTCTCTCTCTCTCAAGTGATTTTGCTAACCAGCTGCCTGTCATGATCGGGCGGAATGAGATTGAGGATGAATGCTATACGCTTCTGTAGTAGGCTGCTTAAACATTTGCAGAATTTGTTAATTTATTTACTTTATTTAAATCGAATCCTGTTGTGTTTATCAAGCAGGCTAGTGCAGTTTGCCGCAATTCAGCACTGCAATTCAATTTAACTCCGATTCAGATCAACTCAGGTTTAGTTCTAATCTGATTCAATTGAATTCAACACTGATTCAATTCATCTCTAATTCAAGTCAATACTGGTTCAATTCAAATCAACCTTGATTCAGTACAATCCTGGTTCAGGTTAACTCGGATTGAATTGCACTCTAATTCAATTTAATTCAACCCCGATTCATTTAAGCCCTGATTCGATTTAACCCTGATTCAATTTGATTCAATTAGTTACAATTCAATTACTTTCTGATTCAATTCAACCTTTATTCAATTTATGTCTTCATTTCAAGATTCATTCAGGTCGAACCCGATTTAATTCAACAACGATTCAATTCAATTCAAACCTGATTCAATTCAACCATGATTCAATACAAGCCTGGTTCAGTTTAACCTTAATTCAATTTAATTCACTCTGAGTCAATTAAACTCGGATTCAATTCAATTCAACCCCAACTAAATTAAACCCTGATTCAATTCAACCCTGATTCAATTTGATTCAATTAGTTACAATTCAATTCAATTCCATTCTGATACAATTCAACCTTTATTCAATTCATCTCTGGTAAAAATTCATTTCAACTCTCATTCACGTCAAACCTGATTCAATTGAACACTGATTCAATTCAATTTAATTCAACCCTGATTCAATTAAAGTCTGATATAATTAAATTAAACTTTGAACCCGATTCCATTCAACTCTGATTCAATTCAATTTAATTCAACCCTGATTCAATTCAACTCCAATTCAGTTGAAACTTGGTTTTAGTTCAACCCTGGTTCAATCCAACCCTGACTGGGTTAAATTAAAATCTGATTCAATTTTATTTGTATAACACATTTAAAAATGGACTTTGTCACAACACAGCTTCACAGTAATCTGGATGTAGATTTAAAACTCACCAAAATGCAGGAAGTGGACGAAACATTACTGGTACATTTTGGCCTTTTTATTTTTATTTTACTTTTACTAATTAGACATGCAAGATGCTGTATCTGCACATACAGCAGTGCTGCATAAGTACTGAATCTTATGGATAGGAAATAAGGAGTGCAGATACAGTTAATAATGAAACTAGGGAACCTGTATTTTTTAAAGGCCACTGACTGAAACATTCACGTTCATTGTGTGTGGCATTTTGTGTTAATAACTGGACTACTGAGAGGAAGAGAAAAGAAAAACTTCACACGACCATACATTTGCTGCAATAAAACAAGTCTTTGCAGTGGATTCACAGGAGTCTGGGGTCAGACCGCAGGTGCGGACAGATCAGTGTAAAGTTTGAACACACACACTGCTGAGCTATTATGTTCTTAGAGCACTTACCACACACTGAGCATTCATAAGAGGCTTACAGCCCTGCCTACGATCTCCACACGCTACATCGGACCTGTGGACATGACGGACAAACACAACATGAACAGAGAGAAAGAAAGCTTGAAATAACACCAACATAGCAATGTGGGTAAATGTAAGTAAACATAGCAATGTGTTTTAGGGATTCAGGTGGCTTCAAAATATAAATCTATTTCTCAGCTTATTAATATAATGTTGCATATTTTTACATACATTTACGCAGTACTAAGATAATTTTAATCGAATCCTGGTGTGTTTACTCATCTTACTTGTTTGGGCAGATCTGAACACATCACATGCTCACAGTTCACATCCAAGCAGACTAGTGCAACAATTCAGACCTAATTCAATTCAGCCCAAATTCAATTCAACCCTGATTCAGTTAAACCCAGATTCAGTTCAACCCTGATTGTTAAACCCTGATTCAAATGAACTCTGATTCAATTCAAATCTGGTTCAATTCAACTGTGATTCAATTTTAACTCTTGATTCAATTCAAACATGAATCAATTCAATAAAGATTCAATTAAACTCTGATTCAATTCAAATCTGAATCAATTTAACCAGATTCAATTTAACTCTGATTCAATTCATCCCATATTCACTTAAACCTTGATTCAATTTAACCCTGATTCAATTAAACCTTGACTCAATTAATCCCTGATTCAATTCAACCCTGATTCAATTTAACACTGATTCAAATTCAATTAAACCCTGATTCAATTAGACCCTGATTCAATTGAACTCTGATTCAATTCAACCCTGATTCAATTGAACTCTGATTCAATTAAACCCTGAATCTATTAGACCCTGATTCAATTGAACTCTGATTCAATTCAACCCTGATTCAATTGAACTCTGATTCAATTAAACCCTGAATCTATTAGACCCTGATTCAATTAAACTCTCATTCAATTCAACCCTGATGCAATTGAACTCTGATTTAGTTCAACCCTGATTGGATTAAACTCCGATTCAATGCAATCCTGAATCAATTAAACTCTAAGTCGATTCAATTAAGCCAAATAAATTCAATTAAACCCTGAATCAGTTCAATTCCAAATGTTAAGCATTATTTCAATAATGATTCGATGTGGATGCTTCTTGTGGATGCCTCAATCATTTGTCTGCCTCCTTACTCTTCTCTTTGTTTAAAAATATTGTGATAAATTTAATCGATACATGTGTGTACATACATGGATAGAATGAAGGTTGTACTTCAATGGTTATTATTAAGGGGACATGAAATAATCCAGAACAGGGACGAAATCTTGGTTCCTGATTTTGAGTCTTAAAATTGGCACATTTTTGCGTTTATCAATTATAGTTCATTATTTTTTCCACCTTGTAGTCACTGTTGCCTTCGTCTCACTCATTATGGATCACAACTTGAATTACAAATTGTCATAAAATCATAATATAAAATCATACTATTAAATTGTTTCCAAAAGAAACTGGTATATAATTAAAATACTTACTGGTTACAGTACCAGCTCACCGTCCCATTCTCCAGAACAACCCAATGGGAGTTCCAGCTCAGAAAGTCTGACCTCTGTGAAAAAAAAAGTTGACAAGCTGCAAAAATATTCTTTTTTTTTTCTCTCTTTTTTTTTTTTTACCCTAAACATACTTCAAACTGAGATTGCAGCATAGCACTATAATTTATCCATGGCTTTGTCTGTGTCCATAACAGTGGCCTGAGATTATTTTCGGGTAGGTCTGAGACGAAGCTGAAATTCTTGGACGCCATCTTGTGGTGGTGACATTTATTTCTCCAGGATTATTCATGCGTGCTTCATGTTGCGTTCAGTATATCTGTGTTACAAACATTTATTAAAAAACTATCAGTCCTCACCTTCCACAGGAACCCTTCAAACTTTCTAGCTGTGAAACATGTAGTCTTTAGGGGAGAGAAAAAAAAGTGCACGGTTATTTATTTAGAGATAGTGTTAAATAGGTATGAGACAAACATCACACATACATTTTCTTGACATTTCTCCAGAAAGAATCTCATTTGATCATCGTTGGCGACGTCCAACACAGCCTGTCCTACGAAACAGCACAGAGAAACTTTACTGTAACTGTAAAATTAATGCATACGGAAACATTGAGAGAGGAATAAAGCAGAGTGACTGTTAAGTTGATTATTTTCCAATAACAGCACATCCTGAAGTGTTTCATTCAACTTATACCAATGCAAATAGAATAACTCGTCATACTTCAAGAGTAAACTTTGGATTGCTTCCCAGCATGCTTTGCGTGAAATAATTAAGCAGCATTTTCCTTGGAAGGTTTCTTATTTAAATGTAATTGGTTATATGTTGCGCCATAATATCTAGTGCTGTTCTCATGATACAGTTTAACAGCAAATGTAAACTAACTGCACTTTATGTCCCCTTTTAAAGACCAGATCTTTTTTTTTTTTTTTAACGCGTTATGTTATAATCTAAAAATTAGTTATTGCACCAAAGGACGCACACATTTTCAACCTTTCCAAATGAATTATAACATACCGTTTTTGTTCATTGCATTGAAGCTGGCTCCACTCTTAACCAGCAAGTCCACACACTCTTTATGCCCCCTGCTGGCTGCAATGTGTAACGCCGTATCCCCGTGCGAGTCCTTGCAGTTGACGTCTGGAGGTTTGTTCTTGCTGAGCTGTTTCCGAAACAAGGGGTAAGGAAGAACCGATATCTTTCGTATTCTCAGACGACCGCTAACAGACGACCAGAACTCACCACCTGAGCTACCGCACCACAATCTCCATCTCTTGCTGCATCCAAAAGCCTCTCCTCCATCTTCTTGCCCTCTCTTCTTTCAGCAGCTGGAGCGGATAAAAACAACCAGGAACCGACAAGTAGTAGGGACCAACTCTAAAATAAATCTAGGCCACTATAATAAAGTCCCCACCTTCCAGCATAGTAATGACTTCATCATCGTCGGTGATATCCCTGGGGGTCTGAGCACATCCGTTGAGCAGCGTGGAACATGCAGCGTACCGTAACAGCAGAAGAACAACCTCCTAGGTACAAAAAGTGATTCAGATCAGGGGTAAGAGAGAGAGAGAGAGAGAGAGAGAGAGAGGTGAAATAAATGACGCAGAGTGAGAATTACCCACCTTTCTTCCACAGACAGCTGCAATGTGTAGAGCAGTGTCCCCGGCATCATTCTGCGTGTTCACCTCCACTCCACTCTTCACACACGTGAAATCGTGATAAATAACAATACCGTACTGCTCACTGGTTCACATTTTCACATCATCTCTCTTACCTTTAACAGTTCTTCAACTATATCTTTCTGGCCGAAGTAGCTAGCCAGGTGAAGCGTCGTCCATCCACCCTTAGACCTGGTTTTGCCTGCAGTGTTAAAGAAAGTGCATCCAAAAAAAAAAAAGAATAGAAAGAAGTACATTGTTTTTCAATCTTCAGGATATCCCTTCCTGAAATAGAAAAATAGTTAACAGGCGTCCTCCCAGCAACAGCCTAAAATCAGCTTCTTGCATATTAAGGCAGAAAAAAGTCAGTATTAAAAGATTATTGGACATTGCATGCTACTCATAAGTGCCACTATAGTTCTGAAAAGTAAGAAAAATGGGATTGGTGCATCCAATTAAAATAAAGAAATACATTTTTCCTCAACATTATATTGCATTTTATGTAAGTGAATATCTAGTGAGTTGGCATAATTTTTTGGGTTATTCAACAACAACAAAAAAAAATCCTTAAACAAGCATTTTCCAACAGCAGATATATACATCTATACAACAGATACAGAGTATGGTAAAGTACTGTGATCAGCCATAACATTAAAACCACCTCCCTAATATCGTGTAGGTCCCCCTCCCCTTGTGCCACCAAAACAGCTCTGACTTGTCGAGGCATGGACTCCTCAAGACTTCTGAAGTTGTGCTGTGGGATCTGGCACCAAGACATTAGCAGCAGATCCTTTACGTCCTGTAAGATGTGAGGTCGGACCTCCGTGGACTTGTTTGTCCAGAACATCCCACAGACGCTTGATCGGATTGAGATCTGGGGAATTCGGAGGCCGAGTCAACGCCTTGAACTCTTAGTCATGTTCCTCAAACTGTTCCTGAACAGTTTTTGCAGTGTCTCAGGGCGCATTATCCTGCTGAAAGAGGACACTGGTATTAGGGAATACTGTTGCCATGAAGCGGTGTAATTGGTCTGAAACAGTGTTTAGGTAGGTGGTACGTGTCAAAGTAAGATCAACATCAATGCCAGGACCAAAGGTTTCCCAGCAGACCTCCGCCTTCTTCCCGTAGTGCATCCTGGTGCCATTTCTTCCCCAGGTAAGCAGTGCACACGCACCCAGCCATCCACATATGTAAAAGAGTCATGAGTCATCAGACCAGGCCACCTTCTTCAATTGCTCCATTGTCGAGTTCTGATGTTCACGCGCCCATTGTAGGTGCTTTCGACAGTGGACAGGAGTCAGCATGGGCACTCTGACCTGTGTAGAGCTTCGCATCCCCATACACAGCAAGCTGAGATGCACTGTGTGTTCTGACACCTCTATATCACAGCCAGTATGAACCTTTTCAGTAATGTGTGCAACAGCAGCTCATCTGTGGGATCGGACCAAACGGGCTAGCCTTTTTTCCCCACGTGCGTTGTTGAGCCTTGCGCGCCCATGACCCTGTCGCCAGTTCACCGGTTATCCTTCCTTGGACCACTTTTGGTAGGTACTAACCGCTGCATACCTGGAAGACCCCACAAGACCTGCTGTTTCGGAGACGCCATCACAATTTGGCCCTCGTCAAAGTCACTCAGATTCTTACCCTTGCCCATTTTTCCTGCTTCCAACACATCAACTTTGAGAACTGACTAATATATCCCACCGCTTGACAGGTGCCAATGTAACAACATAATCAATGTTATTCACGTCACCTGTCAGTGGTTTTAATGTTATGGCTGATATACAGTATGCACAGTACTGTGTGTTTAATTCTTGAAATACTACTCATTTTATTAAATGTTTACGTCATGACCTCTGCGTTATTGAGTCATTACAAAAACGTTTCCAAACATTACCGTTTCAACAAAAAAAATGTCAATGGTACAGAAATATTCTTGTATGTCAGTAAAGAACGTTACATATTACATCGTAAACTTTTTTCTTTCTTTTAAAAACAAACAAACAAACAAACGAACCCATAACGGATGCTGTCGGGTTTCACCTGCAAAAACTGGAGTCAGAGTCTCCAGAACTGACTCAAGTCGAGGCATTATTGTGTTCTGGTTAGATTTTACAAGAGTGTTTTGTCCAACACTACAACACAAGCTGCAATCAATCTTGTCCCCTTTAATGACTTCTAATATCTTTTATTTGATGGACTTTTCTCAGGTTTGTTGTAAGAAAATTTTACACCAAAGGTTTTTCTTGCGATCATGAAACAGATCTGTATTTTATAATGGTTTCGGTTTTTCTTGCAGCCCATGGCATGAAACTATTTTTGAATGGTTTGTATTCTTTACATGCCCGGCCTCACGCTTGCCAGTTTGTAACTATTTTCACGACTCTCAGTTTGCATTAAAAGGAAGAAAGCTTCATGTTAGAAGCGGAGTCAGAGTTTGTACCTTTTCTTACAACCTAACGCAACAGCGAGAACGTAATCACAGTAAATCCAGTCCCATTTGATTACTTACTCAGCCCATCCACCGTCCTTCAATAGGTAGCAATTCAGTACTTGCTGAACCAGGGTCAAGAGTTTATAGTTATATAGTTCTACTTATAGCTGAGCAGCATCAACCTAAAAAGTCTTAGAACGACCTGTTTTACATTTACATCTCAGACATGCAATATAGCACTTATCTGAAGAGTCAGAGAAGTTTTAAATTAAAACTTTTTTTCTATTTAAAGTACGACTGCTGGATTGTCCTTACCATGACTGTGAGCTTGTTCCATCTAAAACACCGCCGTTACTGTATATTCAGGCTGTATCACTGTTGAGTCTGGAATAGGTTTCAAGCAATCAAAATGGATGTTGAAAGTCCCTATCTAATGAGAACTACATAGAAGTTCATAGCAGGTCGTAGACTACATGTCTTTATACTGTATATTTGCAGGAGCCATATGGTTTCTAAATAAAGATAGTAACCTGACACCAGGACCAGGCGCCTGTTACGTAACCACAAGGATGTGTGGTTGTTTTTATCTACTGCAGTATTAAGAAGTTTGCCCAGTACTATACCCTGAAAAATATTTACTATAGACTGGATTCATGTATGTAACACTGTACAGATATGAGCAACTGCCATATAAGGCGCTACAACAGAAACTGTTTGGGAAAAATAACCCAAATGGACCCACCTTACTTTTTTTTTTTTTTTTTTTCCAGATTTGTAATTTAAAAACGAATAAATATATATTCATGAAATATTCCAGTGTATTCCCATGTTTGTTTTCTTGACTTTTGTTGTTCCGCTGAGTCTGAGTCAGACAACGTTGTTGAGGAACTAGCAGAGGTAGATGATATATATGAGAAGATGAGAAATACGTTTGTTTTTATTGCTGAACTCGTGCAGCGTGTCAGGATAGTGGAATAAAACACTCAAATAGCATTAGTTTAGTTTGTTTATATTCTAGGTAGCATATCAGGCAGTTAGTTCTCGCCAGCACTTCTGGTCTCCAGCCAAGGTCTCAGTGTCGTCCCATGTGATGTTCACCGCCTGCAAGTCTTGGATGAACGATCCTCATCATGTATTTTAGGAGGTGTCCTCATTGACGTTTGGCACCTTGTGGTACCCATGTCATTGCTGTCTTGGGGATCCGATTGTTCTCCATTTGGAGGACGTGGCCAGCCAGTTGGAGTCTCCTGATGACATGGAGCTTGTACATGCCACTCCTTCTGAGCACCTCTTCGTTGGTGATATGATCGCAATATCGGATTTTAAGGCTTTGGGCGAGGGCACCTCTGCTGGAAGACGTCAAGCTTCTTGTCGATGCTTGTTAATGCCTTCCGGGTCTCATTGGAGTAGGTTGCTATCGGTATTACAATGGAGGTAAACGGGCAGCGCTTGAGCTTCAGGGAGATGGTTGGCGAGGATTAGATTTTGTTCTTCCTCTGAAAGACAGCCGTCACTTTCCCGATGCAGTATTCTATGTCTGCCTTCACATCCCCATTCTGGGAGATCACACTTCCAAAATGAAATAGCCTGCACACTCTTCATTTAAATATGGCTTGTTTGAATATAACATTTCAAAATATTAGCGTACAAATTCCATCTTTATAGGTAAAGTAATGTTTGTAATATTAATCGGTGAAATGAATAACATACAAAAGAGGAGATCATGACCACATTTGTAAATCAAGCGAACCCTGCTTTAGAAGTTGCTAACACATTAATTTGCATATTCATTAGAAATAGGAATGGGTTTTTTTCCCCATTCGATTGCTTTCTTTTGTCTCGGTACTACTAACACGTGTATATGTAATAATGCATCTCATGACATATGATTGTCATGTGATCTCCACAGTTCCAAGATGGTGGATCTTACTAATTCAAAATAACATAAAGGTCATCAGCCAGACAGCCACGGTGCATGCTGTTCTCATAGTGGATGGATAGCTTTCTGGGAACAGAGTAAAAATGCCAGTGTGGCCAAAACACAGGTTTGAACTTCGCATGGCAGAAGAAGAAGATGATGCAAAGCTGCTGCAGTTTAAGATTTTCAAAATGGCTGACACTCCAGTTGAGACCACACTACACAGTAGATACACATTAGCAGAAGTATGCTAATATCAGACTACATCAGTATCGATTCATTCTAGCGGGAAGGCAAAAATAAATCGCTGTTTTCTAAATCATTTTCACTAAACTTCTCACTCTAGAATGAAACTTTCATCATTACTGATTCATTTGAGGTTAATGATATGTAGATCACTGTCTAAAGTCTGCTTCTGTAATTCAGACTGCGCCTCCAAAGTCACAAAAGTGACTTTTCATTAGATAAGCTCATCTTTGTATAACAGATAACATATTCACCAAACTTTTATATTAAGATCTTTGTTTTCTCAAATGTTAATCTTCACAACATACTGTTCTACTGAAATACTAATGACCTCTTTTGAGTGACCAACTATTTACAAAATGTTGCTATTTGACAAATTTAAATCGATGTTACATCGATTTGCTTGCATTTCCACATGTGAGGCAGCATGCTAACTGCTCAAGTAATGCCATAGAGTTATTATTGCACCTAGTGGTCGAACATGGAACTGCAACAAGTGCTAATTGGGGCAGGAATTACACTGCTCCAGGGGAGAAGCAAAGGACAGGACAGTTCATGAGGCTGCCTGATTAGACTCTGCAGCCACCAAGATCTTGTTTTATAACAAATTATTAACATGTAAATCAAATACATTTCTACAGTACGTCTGTGATCTACTGAACCGTTTCTATAGTGAGAGATACAGTATTGCAATGATTGGGAGAGGGAAGGAGGGACTATTGTGTGCAGGTGTGGATCAGGTGGTAGAGCAGGTTGTCCACGAATCGTAGGGTTGGCGGTTCGATTTCTGGCCCACATGACTCCACATGACAAAGTGTCCTTGAGCAAGACACAGAACCCCAAGCTAGCACCTTGCATGGCAGCTCTGCTACCGTCAGTGTGTTAGTGTGTGGGTGAATGGGTGAATAAGAACCACTGTAAAGCACTTTGTAGAACCGCTAAGGTTAAAAAGCGCTATATGAGTGCAGATCATTTACCATTATTGAATGGATAATGTCCATGGTCTCTTTAAGAAGAGTCGAAGCAAGGGCGAGGTAGCTGCATGGCATTGTGGGTAATGTATGAAACCATTAACCAAAGTGAAATAAGACCAACATGTCGATTTCAACTAAAGTCGAATCAATAAATCTCGGACAGCATCGAAGACGACGTGTTAATCTGAAGACGAATATGCAAGTTGTTCATGGTGGATTTTTCCATTTAGTAAAATGTCTTTCAAATCATCGCTACCCTGCTCACTTTGTCCTTCATTTGTGGTCAGTCGTGCCCCACTGTATCTCTGATCAGTCTCATCTCACTGATCACAGTGAGTCTTTTCCCTGTGGAAAATTTCCCTCCTCTCCATTTCTCTCTCCTTTCAGTCTCTTCATCACAGCTGTCACGCTGCTCATTTGTGGTCAGATCTGAGCTCATGCAGCTGAAGTTCCCCAGGGCGGTTTACGAGCTCAGACAAGAGTCACACTGGGCTTCAATTGTGTGCCATTTTGACTAGTTGAATGTTCTTCAAAGAAAATTGAAGTGCTCTCCCTGTGCTAATAGGTTGAAGAAAAAAAAAGGAAAAAAAAAAAAAAAGCACAGCATGTGTTTGACCGATGCAAATGGAACAGATTCCTGCTAATTGGACTAAATTCATTAGCAATTCTCTCTGTACAGCAAGATGTCAGAACCGTTGATATCCTTTATGAAAATAATCAAAAGTTAATGTATAAAATAAACTCATGCACTAGGTGGTATTTTGACCTGACACATACTGTAGGAACTCTATATAACTATATTCTAACACTAATATATATATATATATATATATATATATATATATATATATATATATATATATATATATATATATATATATATATATATATATATATATATATATATATATATATATATATTCCAAACATGTGTTATCTTATTTTCTGTATTTTAGTCTGCAATAAGCTGGTTCCAAAATGACTCGCACCCTCAGAAATGATTCAGTTCAGATTTATTTCTATAGCACTTTTATCAACGGTCATTTTTTACACAGCTGCTTTACAGAAAAGAGAAGCTTGCTGCGAGAGAATTAGGGTTTTTGAAGTGAATAATGCCAAAATAATAAACAAAAGTTTGCTAGAGTACTTTCCCCATTCCAAGCAAAGAAATATGAAAAATACAATATCTACCCTTTCGTGCCCGCTAAACCAAAATGAGGTTTCCCAAAATCACCCTACAGTCACCAGTAAGCTATAAAGGCATAATTATCCATATTTACAGATTGTAACTGTGATGTCTGATATCTATATGTACATAGAAGCTATATATGGTAAATGTAGTCAAGGATAGTGCTTGCATGTAAATTTTTAACTATAAAAGCTATATAAAAAAAGAAGCTAGCATAACGCTGGGATATATGAAAGTGGGTATTGGCTGTTAAATCTGACTGATCTGCTGTGCTTAAATGTGTTGTCATTGTCACCAACAGTCTCCCTTTTACATTCTTCTGAAGTGAGGAAGTCACACAGGCACAGGCTTAGCGCAAACTTGTTCCAACCCGCAGGTCTTACTCCGTTTGTGATGAAACTTTCCAGTTTGGGTGAATCTGTGCCCAGTGCAGCCTTAAAATCCTCAGTCTTGGCTGACAGAAGTGGAAGCTGATCCAGTTTTCTGCTGTTTTAGCCCATCCTGCTTAAGGTTCTGCCTGTTGTGCATTCTGACATGCTTCTCTGCTCACCACGGTTGTAAAAAAAAAAAACAAACAAAAAAAAAATGGCTATTTGAGTGATTACCATTGGCTTCTTGTGAGCATTTCCCTCTGCCCTCTCTTATCAACAAGGCATTTCTGCCTACAGAACTACTGTTGACTGGATGTAAACACTAGCGTCTAGAGACTATTGCGTGTAAAAATCTCAGGAGATCACTGAGGTCACACTTGTCTCCATTCTGATGGTTGATGTGAACACTGATGGTGTACACTTTTTTGGAACGCCTGTACACCTACTCATTCATGCAATTATCTAATCAGACATGATAAAATATTGCTGACCATAAGTGCAGGTACAGGATGATGATCCTATTGACTCTCTTTAATCCCCCTCAAACCACCCTCCCATGAAAGACTATGAGAAACACTAAGTAATGCACTAATAACCTGTTACTGTTGCCAAATAACTGCTACATACAGCTAACTTATAAATTATTATAGCTCAATACTCTTTAATTCTCGAATCTGATTGGTCAGAGGGTGAGCTAACAGAATTCTTAATCTTTTCAATCCTCATTTCTCCTAATTTTGTCATTTGCAAATTCAAGCCTAGCTATCCATCCATCCATCCATCTTCTATACCGCTTTATCCTTTTCAGGGTCACGGGGAAACCTGGAGCCTATCCCAGGGAGCATTGGGCACATGGCAGGGTACACTCTGGACAGGGTGCCAATCCATCGCAGGGCACACACACAATCACACACACATTCACACACCCATTCATACACTACGGACACTTTGGACACGCCAATCAGCCTACCATGCATGTCTTTGGACTGGGGAGGAAACCGGAGTACCCGGAGGAAACCCCCGTGGCACGGGGAGAACAGGGAACTCTAGCCACAAGGCAGGGTACACCCTGGATGGGGTGCCAAGCCATCACAGGGCACAATGACCCACATATTCACTCCCCCATTCACACACTACAGACAATTTGGAAATGAAAATGGACTTTGGACTGGGAGAGCAAACCAGGAGGAAATCCCTAAAGCATGGGGAGAACATGCAAACTCTGTGCACACAGGGTGGAGGAAGGATTCGAACCCGCCAACCTCGGAGATACGAGGCAAACATGCTAACCACTAATCCACCATGCCTCCAAATCTAACCACTACATGTTTTTAAATGTTTCAAATATTGCTGTCATTGCAATTAATTTCACATCAAAGTAAAGGAGCCTGTTGTTTGAACTGTAATTAATCTACTAACCTAAGAACCTAAATGATTAAAAAAGAGGCTAGATTTAAGATTCAGAGTAATGATATATCTCAGGAGTTGTTTATTCTAGATATGGTAAAGCAAATGTTTGGTGGAAACAAAACATGTAACAAGCAGTGCAAGCTAATGACCACCAAGTAGCGCTTGCAAAATGTAGCGCTAAGGCCAATATTAAACACTTGTCTCAAAACATGTCAAGTTTTATTCCTTCTATATATCTTCTGACATTTTACCATACACTGAGGCTCTGAAGATCTCTAAAACATCAAAAAAAAAAAAAAAACATTCTGCATTTGCATGACACTATACTATATATGTACAAATGTTCATTTTTGATGCTAGCATTGACATTTTGATGCTATGCCAACAACTTAAATCACAGTGATTCCAAAGCAAGAGTCATTTCCCACTATTCATGCTTTTGATTAGAGGACTGAATTACTATATTTTACATAAAACCCTTGTCACCATATCAGCCATCAAACCATTAAGGAAATACGGCTCATTCAAACCGCAGCGTTCCGGCCCTTAGAGCCCGGTCATGTTAATTAGCTTGGAGATTATTATAAGCCGTTACACTTCCTTAACATTAGACACCAATGTTTAATCCTTTTCAAATGACAAGATAATGGAAGTGAATAGAAATCCCAACGGACTTTTGGAGATGGAAACCTCAACAGGGTACTTTTAGAGAGAAAGAAGGACGAGACGATGATTAGCATATTAGCCTTAGTTAAAATCTCCATCGGGGAATTATACTTCTTCACATTATATTCAGTGCCCTATAAAATTAAAGTCAATGGTCAGTAGAAGATCAGCTACAGCTATTATAATCCTCTAAGACCCCAATTTGGTCTAATTTTCTTGAGTGTTATACGGTTGGTAATTGGTTTAGACAAATTTGGACGTGCGTTTCCTTATAAAATTGAGAAAAAGATCATTACAAATTGATTTTTTATATATGAGCTAGCTAAAAACGAAACGTATTACAATTATGGAAATTATAAAAGTTATTCAGTAGACTGAAAATACATTCTTGGATATATATTGTTTTTTAAAAATGGAAGTAAACGTGCAATATAAACACAAGCAGCTGCACTTATAATAAAACGATTTGTTTCATTATTTCAATTCTGACACGAGCACGTTATTCATATCGGAGTGAGTTAGTAAATATTTAATAAGCAGTTTAGATCTATAAAAGATCAATAAAGAGACAGGGTGTGGTCGACCAGAAGCAGCAGAACACAGTGACATTTAGCTGTCAGAAACATGTGCAAAACATTGTCATTGCCCTTAAATTTAATTACGATCAGCGGTAGCAGACTACCGGGGAAGGAGACAAAATGTCAACACCTCAGCCAGCACCGGAGGAGGTCCCACCTGCTGAATAGGAAATCACGAAGGCAGAAAGCCTAGCACGCCTGTGTCTCATTAGTTCATCAGACTGTAATGACTAAAAGGAAAAGAGGATTGCATAATTTCCTGAGACCTTAAATTATTGACATGTGTGTAGGTTCACTCCTAGATCAATAAATTAATTAGTCTTCCTTATTTACTGACTGCTCATTTGACTTGTAGTTAGTCATATGTGATTCGAGTACATGCTGAGAGGATTGTACGACACCTACAGTGCCCTCCACTAATATTGGCACCCTTGGTAAAGATGAGCAAAGAAGGCTGGGAAAAATTGTCTTTATTGCTTAAACTTTTGAACTTTTGTTTCAAAAAATTCACAAAAATACTCTGATCTCATGGATATCAAACAATTGCAAACACAACACAGGTTAATATATATATATATATATATATATATATATATATATATATAAAATCTTTGTTAAATATAGGTGCACAACAATTATTGGCACCCCTGTGAATTCATATGAGAAAAATATATTTCAAGTATATTCCCCTTTGATATTTCAATTTTTTTCAGTACAGCTGGGTGACTAGGAACAGGAAACTGTTCAACGATGACTTCATGTTTCACAGGGGTATAAATATGAGGTAACACATAAGGCAAATTCCCTTAGTCATTCATAACAATGGGTAAGATCAAGGAATATAGCTGTGATGTGCGGAAAAAGGTTGTTGAGCTTCACAAAATGGGGCGTGGCTATAAGAAAATAGCGCAAGCATTGAAGATGCCCATTTCCACCATCAGGGCAATAATTAAGAAGTTCCAGTCAACTGGAAATTTTATGAATCAACCTGGAATTGGACGTGTGTCTATATCGTCTCAACGCACTGTGAAGAGGACAGTTCGAGTGGATAAAAAATCTCCAAGGATCACAGCTGGAGAATCGCAGAAGTTAGTTGCGTCTTGGGGTCAGAAAGTCTCCAAAACTATAATCTGAAGTCACCTACATCACCACAAGTTGTTTGGAAGGGTTTCAAGAAAATAGCCTCTACTCTCATCCAAAAACAAACTCGAGCGTCTTCAGTTTGCCAGACACTACTGGAACTTCAAATGGGATCGGGTTCTATGGTCAGATGAAACCAGAATAGAGCTTTTTGGTAATAAACACCAGAGGTGGTTTTGGAGCACACAGAGAGGTAGCCGTATGGAAAAGTACCTCATGTTCACGGTTAAATATGGTGGTGGATCTTTAATGTTTTGGGGCTGTTTTTCTACCAGAGGACCTGGATGTTTTGTTAGGATACATGGCATCATGGACTCCATCAAATATCAACAGATATTAAATGAAAACCTGACTGCCTCTGACAGAAAGCTTCAAATGGGCCGTGGTTGGATCTTCCAGCAGGACAATGATCCAAAACATACATCAAAATCAGCACAGAAATGGTTTACTGACCACAAAATCAAGATCCTGCCATGACCATCCCAGTCCCCTGACCTGAACCCCATAGAAAACCTGTGGGGTGAACTGTAGAGGAGAGTCCACCAGCGTGGACCTCGAAATGTGAAGGATCTGGAGAGATTCTGTATGGAGGAACACTCTCAGATCCCTTGCCATGTATTCTCCAACCTCGTCAGGCATTATAGGAGAAGACTCCGAGCTGTTATCTTGGCAAAGTGAGGTAGCACAAAATAATGACTATAAGGGTGCTAATATTAGTGGAGGGCACTGTACTCTATTAATTTCAACTATTTATAGATGTCCTTTAGGAAGACCCTGCCTATGTGATTCAGGGTGCTAATAGCATGAGTATGTGATTAAGGGCATTGCCAGATTCTCCATCAATGTCATACCATTTACGCCCACATCCATTTGCCACAAAGATAACCATACCTAGACTTTGATCTATAGGTTCAGTCTTATGCGTTTGCACATCTCTGGACACTGCGTCATGCCTAGTGTGTGGAATCAGACAGTTCATATAGCTAGTCTGACTGAAAACCCAATCTCAAGCTGTAAATGTAAGACACGTTGATACTTCCAGTTTACTGACACTTGAAGTTATCACACTGTCAAACAAACAGTACAATGTCATGCTAATGCATTCTGGTCTTTTAATCTAAGCTATATGCTTTGAAGGCAAAAGTAACACTTTAAGTAGAATTAAGAAGCTAACAGCTCTACATTGGATATAAAAAGTCTACACACCCCTGTTAAATGGCAGGTTTTTGTGACGTAAAAGAAGGGCACTAAGATAAATCATGTTAGATATTTTCCCACCTTTAATAACCGGAAACCTTTTTAGGAAAGGAAAAGGAAAAATAAAAACACTTACAATAACCTATTTACATCAGTGTGCACACCCCTAAACTATTACTTTGTTGAATCACCTTTAGATTTTATTACACCACTCTGTCTTTTTGGGTCAGAGTCTATCAGCATGGCACATCTTGACTTGGCAAAATCTTCCCACTCTTTCTTTCAAAAAACATTCCAGATCAATCAGATTGTGAGGGCATCTCTTGTGCACAGCCCATAGAAACCCATAGGAAACCTGTCGGGTGAACTGAAGAGGAGAATCCACCAGCGTGGACCTGGAAATTTGAAGGATCTGGAGAGATTCTGTATGAACGAACGGTCTCGGATCCCTTGCCATGTATTCTCCAACCTCATCAGGCATTACAGGAGAAGACTCAGAGCTGTTATCTTGGCAAAGGGAGTTAGCACAAAGTATTGACTAAAAGGGTGCCAATAATTGTTGCACACCTATATTTAACAAAGAAATAGTTTAGATAAATCTGTGTTTGTGCTTGCAATGGTTGGATATCTATGAGAGCAGAGTATTTTTGTGATTTTTTTTTTTTAAACAAATGATGAAAAGGTTAAACAATAAAAGACGATTATTCGTTTATAATTGGGGGTGTGGCTGTATTCAGAATGAACCAATCACTTTCAATCTCGTGTTCAAAAGTAATTATCATACAGCGGTCATCAATGGAATTATTCTGATTAACTCCAAATAAAGACCAGCTGTTTCTGAAGGATTTTCTTGGTTCCATCTTACTGCTGAAGCCATGGTCCGCAAAGAGCTTACAAAGCATGTATGGTATCTCATGCATGTCTTCATGCATATCTTGTTGGAAGATATTGATCAGGAGAGGGGTGTAAAAGAATTTCCAAAACATTAGATCACTGTGAAGGCCATCATCAACAAGTGGAGAAAATGGAGCACCACAGTGACATCACCAAGAAGACGTCCCTATAAATTTGGCAAAAGTACTGGTCAAAAACTTACCAGGGAGGCTGCCAAGAGACCTACATTAGAGGAATATTTGTCAAGTACTGATTACTCTCTGCATGTGACAACAATAATTCATATTCTTCACGTCTGGGCTACGGGGTAGGGTGGCTAGACGGAAACCCTTTCTCACAAAGTCCATTCAAGCCCAAATAATCATAAAAATATTATTCTTTTCTTATTGTTTTTCACTTTATCTGTATACTTTGCAATTTCATGATTTATGTTTAGTGACATTCTTTTACTTAATAATAAAAAAAAAACCTGTTGTTTTAACAGGGGTGTGTAGACTTGTTATATCCACTGTAAGGCTTATGAATGAATCCTTGAGTATAGATGAAACTAAAATTCTTTTTTAGTTATAGTTTTAATTATACTCTAAATTCTAACCTAGTGTAAGCCTGATTCTACATTCAGGTTAAAAGCATTATTTGTATTGAATATATAATGCACCCTAAATGAATTCAAATACATACACAAATAGTAGGCTGACTATTTGGTTGGAAAAAAAAAAAAAAAACTTGCCAGAAAACTTCAGATTAGGTGTGATGCAGCCTAGATGTGTACTGACAGCCAGGGTTGCCAGGTTTCCCCACCCTAACTGCACACAAAGTCTAAGTCTAAGACTAGCTTAAAGGTATACAAGGTGGACAAGGTATATGGATTTTTCTACTTTTTCCTCAGTATTTGCCTAGAAAAATAAAGTTAATTGTGTTATACGTGTAATACGCAGACATTATATTGGCACACAACTTGGCAACCCTACTCACAGGACAAAACACCAAGTTCATTAACATGAAACAAACAAAAGGTTTTTTGTTTTTGTTGTTGTTTTTTGTTAGTAGTTTGTAGTGGCCATCCCATGCACATGACTTCACTTCACCCCATTTTTATCTGCAACAGCATGTCCTGAGGTGATTTATTCCTTAGGAATCTTTAGGACATTTGAAAGCACTTTTATATCTTCCTTAAAACAACAGGATGAGCGAAAGGTCTCTGAGTCATGAAATCTATTTTAAGTGCTTAAATTTGTTTTCTCTGCCGAAGGATACTTTGATGTATATTTAATTAGAGTTGAATTTGTGAACCTTCTGCTCAGAGTATTGCAGAGAGTATTACATCTGATATTGCAATGAAGCTTTCAATCACTCAACCCGGCCTGTTTTCCTGTTTAACAGACGTCAACGCTGATGTCACTCAGGGCTTTTGATGTATATGTCTGGTATTACTACCTGTTTAGACACTGACACACTTCCTGCATCTTTAAGAAGTCATCTTCCAAGTGCATTTTTTAAAAAAGTGTAATTTGGCACCTATTAGCACCCTGTACAGGGTGTAACCCACCTTGTGCCCGATGTTCCCATGGGTTAGGCTCCAGGTTCCCCCGTGACCCTGAAGAAGGATAAGCGGTATAGAAGATGGATGGATGGAATTTGGCACCTATGATTTCAAATGGTCAGGTCTCCTAAAACATTTCCTGTTCTTACAACAAGTGAAAGCAGTGTGGTTGGATTTGTTTTCATGTGAATGAAGCTGTAAAAAAAAAAAAAAAAAAAGGTATGCATGCTAGCTCAATTTGTAAGATTTGAGTAGCGTAAATTGTTATTTATGAGTTTATATTTCCTAAATTTTGAATAAAATTCAATTACTGCACTTTGATGGTAAATGGTCTGCATTTATGCAAAGTGTCTGCCATACAAGTCCCTGTCTATAGCTATGTTTCCATCCAAGGGTTTTTTTTTTTTTCATTCAACTGATCATTCGGAAACAGTTATTGTCAAGAAGAAATGGCATTCATGTGTTACATGACACATAGATATGTGCCTGGAGAACAATAGATGGCTACCCTTTGCGATTAATGTAATCACGGTAGCCTTCCTTTGGGGGACGAATACGGATGTGCGTGCCATCCAGCGTACCGTAAACCTGTGGAACAAGATGCACCAAGGAATTATGGTATGCCATTTCATTGGCCTCCGCTTCATTCAGCAGCCTGATAGAACACCACATTCGTTTTTCTTTAATAGCTGTGCACACAGTATATACACATTGATGGACGGTCATTTTATTAACCCTGAAGGTTTCCCCCACTACTCTGCACAGGTTGCCAGATTGAACAGGGCAATGGTAATCCACTTTATATATATATATAGTGGTGGGGCTGGGGTGGATTGGTGGTTGGTGATCGGAAGGTCGGTGGTTCAAGCCCCAGCACTGCCGGGCTGCCACTCTCGGGCCCTTGAGCAAGGCCCTTAACCCTCTCTGCTCCAGGGGGCGCTGTATTATGGCTGACCCTGCGCTCTGACCCCAACTTCCTGACAGGCTGGGGTATGCGAAGAAAAGAATTTCATTGTGCTGTAATGTATACGTGATCAATAAAGACTCATTATAATGATATATATATATAGCCTGCATTCATAGTAACACTATTTTGAATGCTATTAAGACACCCCCACCCAAAAAAAAAAAAAAAAGGTGTCCTCTTTTCGGATGCTCAGCCTATTGTTTGTGATGTAATGTTACCTACATCAAGACAGTGATCTTTTATTTATTTATTTATTTATTAAAACAAATCCAAACATTGAACATGTTTTAAGCTCTAAATAAAAGTATTTCAGATCATATTGCTTTTCTCTTGACTTTATTTACATATGTGGCTTTGAGGTAATCTAAAGGTAAAAGCAGATTACATTACTTTCGCATTGTGATACTTGGATTACGTTACTGATTATTCATTTTTTTTAAAGTCATTTGTAACTGTAACGGAATACGTAATAACGCTTCAAGGCGTGCTGTTTATGGAAACGCGATCATCTTCGGCTTCGTGACACGACCCTGTCGTTGATTATTTTCCTGCAACAGCATGCCTTGAAGTGTTTAATTCCTGACTGATCCCCCAGAGGTCATGGGGGGTATAAAACATGTACAGATGGTTGTTATCGAAAATAAATCGGGATTTCAGCAGCACAGCGGAATAAATTGGATATAATGGACGTCAGTAACAGATTTGTCTGTAGATAATAATATACTCATGAACATTATTCTGTAGGAGCTTCAGCTAACTCTGACTTCCTCTTCTGCTACTAATACCTGCGGCGTCATTATATATTCTTTCACTGTCTTGCTGCTGCTGATGATGACGATGGTGGCGTTATCTTCTTTGGATACCCATTCACTGTGACTCTATAAGGAGCTTCATTTATCAATCTAAAAATGGGATAATCAATAGTTTAATCAAACTGGCTTTGAAGTAACTTTATCTTTACCTGTACACGTTACCTGGCTGCTACCACAATAACTGCTATGTCCATATGTGGTATAAACTAATCTGCTGAAGACTCAGTCATAGCATGTTATGTTTACATTTATACCATTTTTAAATTCTATCGTTACACCTATCTTCTGCACTACCATTTAGTTCTGCGTCGTCTCATGTGGTTAGCGTGTTGTTTTATGTAGCACCGTGGTCCTGGAGGAACGTTGTTTCGTTTCATTGTGTACTGTACCAACTGGATATGGTTGAAATGACAGTAAAGCCACACTGTAAAACCGGATAGATCATTTAACTCCAAAAAATTTGAGGCAACTAATTACCTCAAAATTTTTATGTGGCTAAATCAATTTCTTTAAGCCAAATACCCTTAAATAGAACAAAAATTTATTTTAAATGACAAAGTTTGAGTTCAATTTTTGTTATATTTAAGGGTAATTACTTTCCTCAAATTTTTGGAGTTAAATGAACTATCCGGTTTTACAGCGCATTTGAAATTGAACTTGAAGTTGAAGTAATTCCTGCTGCTTTTGAAAATTGCTCTTAGAAAATTCTTTATTCTCATTTTTAACTAATGTCTACAAATTGACAATAAAATTAGTCTCTTAAAAAAAAACATTCCTTCATTTTCTGGCTTGTAGAAAAAGAAAAAAAATGTGTTTTTTTTTTTGTTTTTTTACATCTCTTAGATTGCTGTAATTGACACCAATGTCAGTCAGTGCTATTTGCAGTGCCTTACGAATGAATGCTATCACAGGGTTACTGACTGCTACTAAACAAAAAGCACCATTATTAGCACAGCGCTTGCGTCCAACATCTATTTTAGGCTTCTGTTTAATTATGTGTTTCTAAAGCTTACTTTGTACATACCTTCGTCTATTGGCAGTTTGCTCAGTCCACATCTCAGGGCAAGCTTTTCCTGATTGTTTAAACCTTTAGAGTCCATGTGCAATAGCTAGTCTGAAAACGCTGACTAGATTTGCTTCCTATATTTCTGTTTTTGAATTAGGATTTAGCAGTAGCTTTTCAGAAAATAGGAATACATGTAGTAAGAATGCTATACAGTCCCCTCTGAAAGTCTTGGAGCAGAAAGGCCAGTTCTTTTGTTTTTGCTATACACTGAAGGCATTTGGGATTGAGATCAAATGATCAATATGTGACGATAGAGCAGAATTTCAGCTTTCATTTCCTGATCTAGATATGTTAAACAACTTAAAACATGACACCTGTTATTAGAACCCAGCCATTTTACAAGTAATCAAAACTATTGGAACATGTGACCGACAGGTGTTTCTTTCTGCACAGGTGTGCCCTGCTATATTGATTGTTTAAACAATGACTACTTTTGGTTTGAGCCTTGGGTTTTGCCTTGGAAGGGTTTATGTGAAGATTTGATATTTCTGCACTCGAACGGTGGATTGTGATAGCTTCACCGCTGCCCTGTGGAGTTTTGGTGGTATTGGTGATGTCACTGACTGTTGTTTTTGGGGTTTTCTTCACAGCTCTCACAATATTTCCGTTGATGTTTTCCTTAGCCGACCTGTTTGATGTCTGGTTGTTAGCACACCAGTGTTTTCTTTCTTTCCCGGACATTCCAAATTGTTGTATTGGCTGTGCTCAAAGCTTGTCCACTGCCTCTGATTGTTTCCCCCTCTTTTCTCAGCTTTTCTCAGAGAGACAGCTCTCTGGTCTTCATGTTGGTTTATCCTTTTTAAAAACAAAAGCAGTCTTCACAGGACTCTTCGCAGGGCTCAAACCAAAAGTAGACGTTAAGAGCTATTACTTGTTTAAACAACCAATCTGACAGAGCACACCCGGGCAACAAGAAACACCTGCCAGTCACATGTTCCAATATTTTTGATCACTTGTAAAATGGGTGGGTTCAAACAAAAGCTGCCATATTGTTTAACAAATCTAGATGTTAATATCAGAAAATTAAAGTAGAAATTCTGATCTGTCATCTCATATTCATCTTTTGTTCGCAAACCCAAATGTCTTCATTGCACAGAGGAAAACAAGCCTTGCTGTTCCAAAACTTTTGGAGGAGACTGTATCAAAATTTGTGTCCATTTAGAACATATTATCTGTCAGTTACATCCTGATTATGTACTCACAAAATGTTGCATGCCGTTAGGACAATTCTTTAATGTTAATCAGCAGGAAGACGTTTCTTTGTTATCATTTGTAACAAAAACGTGTAAATAGTGCATTCTAACATACCAATAGTAAAGAAAAAGAAACTAAATCCGTTTCTATCTCAGATTCTGTTTCTTTATATCAGCCCCAAGCCTCCTTCCTCAACCCAAACCAATCTTCTTGTAATGAAATAACCCCCCACACATTCTTCCTAACATTTGCAATAATGGCATTTTTAGCTGACGCCCTTATCCAGAGCGACTTACTTTTATACAACTGAGCGTTAAGGGCCTTGCCCAAGGGCCCAACAGCGGTAGCTTGGCAGTGCTGGAGCTTGAACTCCTGACCTTCTGATCAGTAACCCAGAGCCTTTAACCACTGGGCCACCACTGCCATCTGTTATAACTCTTTCAGATGTTGTACAGAGCCTTTTTCAAATCGGCTCTGCTGACCAAAACACTTCTTCCTTTTTGTACTTTTCAAGCCATTTTTTTTTTTGTTGCAAAATAAGGATAGTGCAACATGAAAATTAGAACTATACCTGATATCTGATTCATAGAAAGTGTTACACAAAAGTTTGTACCTCCCTTCATTTCGGTGTGAGTGGGGGGAAAGGGAAAACGTAGCTGTTTTTCAAATTCCATTATCCTTATCCTGCAGCAAGAAATGGCTTATAAAGTACAAAATGGAAGAAGCTTTTTCGGTCTCCACGGCTGATATACTGAAGAATGCAGTGTATCACATATGGCAGGGTTATAACGGACACATCAGGGTATATTATAAATATATTTAAAGACAATATAAACATCCATCCATCCATCTTCTATACCGCTTAATCCTTCTCAGGGTCACGGGGAAACCTGGAGCCTATCCCAGGGAACATCGGGCACGAGGCGGTGTACACCCTGGACAGGATACAGTATAAACACATTGTCTTTAAATCTTGTTCAGTTGGATTCGAGTCAGGTGATTGACTGGGCCAGTGTAACACCTTGATTTTTTTTTTCTCTGAAACCAGTTGAGTTTCCTTTGCTGTATGTTTTGTATCGTTGTCCTGCTGGAAGCTCCACTCACGTCTCATCTTCATCATCCTGGTGGATGGCAGCAGATTCTTCTCAAGAATCTCCCGGTAAAGGGCTCCATTCATCGTTCCTTCAATTATATGAAGTCTTCCAGTACCATGTGATGAAAAACAGCCCCACACCATGATGCTTCCACCTCCACACTTCACTGTTGGTGTAGTGTTTTTAGGGTGATGTGCAGTGCCATGTTATGTCTAGTGGACACCATTAAGGACCAAAAATGGTAATGGTTTTAATGGTTAGCTGATGGTTTGTAATGGTATTTGTAGTAGAACTCATTAAAATTTCTGTGATGGTTTCTATTGGGCAGGGAATTTCTCATTTAAATAAAGACGACTTATTTATCTGGATAACGAAGGCGAGTGACGGGGAAGCCGCAGATGACTGGCAAGTTGCGACGAGGGGCGTGAACTTCGCGCAAAAGCGAAGTTCACATGCAACTCGTGCGCACGAGCTGGTCCGCGCGAGCTCTGAGGATTCCACATGATCTGCTAGAATAGACTAGATAGAATAGTGTAATGTCGCACTTATAACATAGACTCCGTTTTCGACTCGGTATCGGCTGGGGAATGATGATCCAGAAGCGGGACGCGCCGTGGCTCTGGCGCGAGCGCAGATAAAGCAGTTGTTCTGGCGGTTCACGCGCGCCCTGGGTACCGTATGCACGCGCGGATGGGCGCAATGCTGGAGCGCAACGCGTCTCGGGAGCGGATGGACTTCAGCTCCAACACCTCGGCTCACATGGGCAGAGAGCCGGGATTCGGCGGGCCGGTGCTGGTGCTGCTGGCCGCCGTCATGCTGCTGCTCATCGGCGTGATCGTGCTGGGAAACGCGCTCGTTATCCTCGCCTTCAAAACGGACCGGAGCCTGAGGAGGCAGAGCAACTACTTCCTACTGAACCTGGCCATCTCAGACTTCCTAGTGGGTAAGAAGGGTCTGTTCTTGTGCAGTGCGCAGTGATGCATGAACTCATACAATGTGCACTCCATAATGCTGAATTAACTCACACACACACACACACACACAGTTACACTAGGTGTTAAATGCACCCATGAAATGTTGAGTAACCACTTAAACTCCTGACTTATTTGCTAGATTTTCACCTCAAAGCAAAAAATATTCAGTAAAACATGATACACACTTTACTATTCATTAATCTCTGTACAGTGAAACTATTAGAACAGATCACCTGTGTAGTTACGAGTAATTAACACAGATCTCAATCTGCCAGGTTTAGGATTTAAGGTGTTGAAAAAAATGAAAAAACATTCTTTTCTTTTTTCTTTCTTTCTTTAAATTACAGTGTTTAATAAATAAATGTTCATTATAGTGATCAGAATGTTATGTTATGTTTTTCATGAACGGGTTCCCAGCAGAACCTCTTTAGAAATCCTGCGACCATCCAAGCAATTCTGAAGAATTGAGAATGGAAAAAAATTTGGTAAAAATGTCAAACGTTTCATTCTGAAATGAATGTTCAGAGTGTTGAATCGACTATTAAGATGTTTCATTAATGCATTTTGCATGAACGGTTACGTTGTCGATCGATCGGTTTAATGTTGAGGGATGGATTAACACTGTAAAATCAGCACATTCCCAGTGGTAGTGGGTCTAAACTCATGTAGCTAGAAAAAGAGGCGGGGCTACGGAGGTTTACAGGTTCGAAATATTTTAGGGTCGTTCCAATGTGTAGATATTTATCCAAACACACGTACAGCGCGGTTGATTATATACCGTAGATGTCAAATTGACGTGTTTTGCATTTCACGGCGTTCATAAAAGGTCACGTGAAATCATCGTTACAATTCCCTAAGCATAAAATGAACAGCTTCGACAGTGAGAAACAGGATTAACCAATCAGGATCAAGCATTTGTTCCATGTCGGTCCAGATAGCTACATGCTAAGCTCGGGGATATCAAGGTGCTAGCCGAAGAAGTAATGCAGAAAAAGAACTGTACAGTGAGATAAAAAGTGCTTTTATGAGATAAAATGTCTTTTCTCTCACTTATTGCTAGCATGCGATCTATTTAATCGTTTTCATTGGGATTGTCTTAAATGTATTTTATGTCAGCATTATTAGTATGGCACGATTGGTTGCCAGTGCTTCAATAAAATGTCTGCCATCACTGCTTTTACACTCCACACAACATACATGCATGTGTCCTACTTTATTCAATATAACTGTACAGATCATGTCGTGATTTTCTTCAGTGTATTTGCAAATACCTGCTGAAATAGATTCCTGGCTACGCCACTGATCACACACCTTTCCTTTTAGATGCACGGTCGTTACTGAGTATTCATAGTACAGTTACTGAGTAATAAGCTTTTTTAAATATATATATATATATATATATAAAAAAACAAAAAAAAACAAGAAGTTAATAATAAGACAGGACTTGATGGGTTGCTTACATAACCAACACCGTTTTATTAACTCGTACCATACTGAAGGAATTCTTAAACTATAGTGTGTTATTTGGAGGAAGAAACATCCAGACAGTATAAAAAAATGCCGAGTAGAAATGAAAAAAAGAGCACAATGCATCATCAGATGAAGGACAAATGAGCAATTGAGCATGTGTGTATCTGGACAACATGCGTCATTCTGTAATTCCACGGCTCTGTTAATTACAGTTTTTAGTTTCAGTGCATCAGTGAATGGGCCCGAATTAAAGCCATTTTGCCAGGACTGTACAAATGGCAAAAATATCTGTGTGAGTAAGCATGATTGCACATACCCTTCACTCGTCACAGAAAGCATGTTAAATGAAATCAAATCTTTGCATTAAGAAATGTTCTCATTCCTGTAATGCTAAATCCTAGAGCTAGCGAGCTGTATGAATGCATACACGTATGTGTTTACATCCTGCTGGATTTATAGAGACTCACACGAAGATAGTGAAGTAACCGATGGCACTGGAGTAATATTCCTACGCTGAGGGATTCACAAATACAGTGTTGATTTAACACTAAAAAAAAAGTGTTAAGCGTTAAGCACACTCCAGTGTGCTTCTTGTGTTCAGCTGCTTGTGTTAATCGAATGCTAGTGATTTCTGCCTAGGATTCTTTGTCGAGGTGGATAATAGTGTTATTCCTTCTTCTAGTATACAGTATAGATTAATGTTGTCTCTCCTGTAATACAACTGAATGCATTGGTGTTTCCCAACCATTTTAATAATGATACACGGAATGTCCAAAAGTATGTGGACACCTGACCGTCACACCCGTAGAGTATGTGCTTCTTCCTCAGAGTGTTGTAAACAGTTGTATAGGATGTCTTCGGATGCTGTAGCATTACAGTTTCCCGTCACTGGAACTAAGAGGCCCAAATTTGTTCCAGCATGACAGTGTCCCTGTGCACAGAGCGAGCTCCGTGAAGACATGGTGGACACCATGGTGACATGGTAAACCCCATTGAACACCTTTGGGATGAACCGGAACACCGACACATCCAACATCAGTACCTGATCTCACTAATGGTCTTGCGGTTGAATGAACAAAAATCCCCACAGCCACGCCCCAAAATCTAGCGGAAAGCCTTCCCAGAAGAGTGGAGGTTCTGAATCTGGAATGGGTTCAACAAGTTCAACAAGCAGATATGTATGTGACTGGTCAGGTGTGGACAAATTTTCGGCCATATAGTGTAAGTAAGGAATAAACTGTGGTTATTCCTTACAGGTATCACAGGTTACTGTGATTACTGATTACTGTGATTGAACCCAGTTCAATCAAATCAACACTTAAATTGAACTTCTTCAACAGCATGAAGTTGGTCTTACGCAGTAACACACGATGCCAAAATTGAAAGAAATTCCAGAAATGATGATGAAGAAGGTGATTGAAATACATCAGTCTGGAAAGGGTTATAAAGCTATTTCAAGGGCTCTGGGACTCCAAACAACCACAGTGAGAGCCGTTATCTCCAAATGGAAAAACTCATCACAGTAGTGAACCGTCCCAGAAGTGGCCGACCTTCCAAATGTCCTCCAAGAGCTCAGCGACTACTCATCCAGGAATTCACAAAAGAGTCAAGGACATCATCAAAGAACCTACAGGCCTCTCTTGGATCAGTAAATGTCACTGTTCATGACTCCACTATCAGAAAGACACTGGGTAAAAATGGCATCCATGAAAGAGTGGTGAGGTGAAAACCACTGCTAACCCAGAAGAATATTAAGGATCATCTGAATTTTGCCAAAACACACCCTGATGATCCTCAAACCTTTTGGGAGAATGTTCTGTGGATTGATGAGTTGAAAATGGAACTGTTTGGAAGACAGGAGTCCCGTTACATCTGGCGTAAAACAAACACAGAATTCCACTAAAAGATCATCACACCTACGGTCAGGCATGGTGGTGGAAGTGTGATGGTGTGGGGATGCTTTGCTTCTTCAGGGCCTGGGCAACTTGACATAATTGATTGAAACATGAATTCTGCTCTCTACCAGAAAATCCTAAAGGAGAATGTCCGGTCTTCAGTCCGTAAGTTGAAACTCAAGTGTAACTGGATTATGCAGCAAGACAACGATCCAAAGCGTAGGAGTAAGTACTAGTCCTAGCAGTCAGTGAAAAACTGATCTCCAGATGTCTGAAGCATTTGGTTGCAGTTATTGCTGCTAAAGGCAGTGCGAACCGATTTTAATTTTAAGGGGGCAGTTAGTTTTTCCTATGTGTGAAAGGTGTTGGATAACTTTTTTGCTTGAATAAGAAAATGACAAGTAAAAACTGTATTGTGTGTTTACTCAGGTTGCCTTTGTTTTATGTTGTATTTTGTTTAAAGATCTACAACTATTTAGTATGAGACATACACAAAAACAGAAGAAATCAGGATGGGTCAAATACTTTTTCACAGCACTGTATATAGAAAATTTCAATTGATTCAATTTATAAGTTTGTTTCTAAGAAGTCTAATTGGGGAAAAAAAATACATGAGGTAGTGTGGTAAATAAGGACCTGAGTCGGATATACTGACCGATGTATGCGTTTAATTGCTTTAAAAGTCTTAACTGGATGAATCCGTTGTGTTAGAACAGTTTGCAGTGTATGGAGTCTCCAGGCGTGTGATTGTGAAAGCTGCTCTAGCTTAAAAGAAACCCCAAAAACACAGATAGTGTTTGCTTTGGAACTGTATATGGTCGAAACGCTTGGAATGTTACAGACCTTGTTGAATTCTCACGAGAGAACTAGAGGAACTGCCTCTTCTCACTATTACGATCATATATCAGGGTTGTCAGGCGCTCCTCCAATAAATCGTATGAAAGATTTAGCTCTTGGAAGATTGATGTAATTGTTTTGGAGAAACGAAACGTTTCGATGATCCTCATCTTACATTAGACATTAGAATTGGAATCTACTATTATAATATCGACTATTACTTTGAAGACTGATATCATTTTTGGGGGAAGAGGGAGCAGAACAAAAGTAAGACAAAAGAAGAAAAACATGTTTGCAAATGTATGCATGAGCGCATGTTGTGCCTAGACAGGCTCATTAAATGCCTCTAAAGTGTTGAAAGTTTGGCTGTGATCTATCATGCTGGGTCTTGGTGTCATTTGCCTCAGTTATTATTCTCGTATTGTCGAGATTGAGTAATTTCCGGCACCTCATCAACGAGAATGCAGCAGAAGCAAATGAGGGCAAAAACACCACGTTTCCATGTATAAATCTGGATAATAGTAAACAGCATCGGCATTTCTGAATCCTCTATGACATTTCTCTATGAATGAGCATGATAACGCATCCACAAGGCATATACACATTACTTACGAAAAAGCATTGCAGTTTATAGCAACACATTTATATATTGTTAACAGAACCACGGCGCCTTTGAATTCTTGATTCTGATTAGTCAGAACAAGATGATTCATTTTCTATACCAGCGCCGCTGACAGTTGTAATTCAGATCAATGTGCTCCTTCTAATGCATTATTGTTCCCATATTAGCAACTGACACAGGGACTTACAGTATCTCACAAAAGTGAGCACACCCCTCACATTTTTGTAAATATTTGATGATGTCTTTTCATGTGACAACACTGAAGAAATGACACTTTGCTACAGTGTAAAGTAGTGAGTATACAGCTTGTGGAACAGTGTAAATTTGCTGTCCTCTCAAAATAACTCAACACACAGCCATTAATGTCTAAACCGCTGGCAACAAAAGTGAGTACACCCCTAAGTGAAAATGTCCAAATTGGGCCCAATTAGCCATTTTCCCTGCAATTTATACAAAACATCTCCATAATCAAGAACTGGCATAAAGGTGGAAGAAACTAATCTCTTTTTTTTTTTTTGCCTCAAATGAAAAAAAGGCTTCGTTTCCAAAATAAACCCCCACAACTTTAGCTTGAGTTTAGTCCGTAGTCGATTTACGTGAGATTTAAAAGATAGAGATTCATCAAATATAGAACCATTCTGTCACAACTTCTACTTCAGTACCCTCTAAGGTCTTAACTGATAATAGATTTGCTGCTTGTTTCTTTGATCTCGAAAATACCAAGGCTTTAGTTTTTCTATTCCTAATATTCCTAATAATATTCCTAATGTTAAAATCAAGATGACTGATAGAGATAATAAAAAGTAGAGAGCTAAAACAATAAAACACCCCTCATGATCTCTAACGTGAAGATGAGTGACCTTCCATTCACACATTGTGTCCTGTCCATTAAATCATTTTCAAACCAGGATATAGTGTTATTAGACAATCCTATTCATTTCAATATACTGAAATCAACAGTATCAAATGCCTTAGATAAATCAATCAAAAGTGATGCACAGTGAAGTCCTTTATCAAGTGCCTCAATAATGTTATTTAAGTGCATTTATCGCGGCCTGTAGTTATCCATGTTTGTAGAATCTCCTCCTTTTAATAATGGGATAACAAAGGCAGATTTCCAGATTTTTGGAATTTCATTTAAACACAGCGATAGATTAAAAATACGTCAAAGGGGGCGGCGATAAAATCTGCAGCTAATTTTAAGAATAGTGTTTCTAATTGATCAGGACCAGCTGACTTACTCATATCCAATCATTTAAGAGCGTTTTGAACCAGACAAACTGTAAACTATTTAAAACTGAAGGTAAGTGTCTTCCTCTATAATCCATATCGTTGTTAATTTCTATAGTTTTAGGTGCCTGAAATAGAGACGCATCAGCAACAAAGCGCTTATTAAAACGGTTAAGCATTTCTCCTCTATCCGAGATTTTTTACGGAATTATCCATTATGTAGAAGGGAAGCTCCGCAGCCTTTTTTTTTTTTTTTGCCCCTATAATAGAGTCAGTATTTTTCCAAAATCTCATAGGCTTGTTTAAGTTGTTCTAAAAGTTGTTCCATTTAAAAAGTAATCAGCTTTAGCTCTCCTAGCGCATCGCACTGCGCATCTATTACATAGTTGTCTAAAACAAAGCCAGTCAGATTGAAGCTCAGAGTGCCTTGCTCTAGCCCAGGCAACATCACGCTCATGAATCAAATCTGATCATGTAGGTGATAATGTAAGGGTTGTCACGACCCTTTACGCGGAATTTTTTTGAGAGGAGCATGCCTGTTTATAATAGTAGTGAGCCCTTCATTCAAATATTTCCAGGCACACTACCGGCATATCTGTAATCAACAAAATCTTCTCCCAATCGAACCGAGCAAGGTCATGAACAAAACCTTATTCACTAAATTGAGACGTACACCGCCTGGTAATAATACGAGGTTTAGTTTTGAGTGATTTTGTTTTTATAACTAATGCAATTGCACAATGATCACTAATATCATGTGCATAGACAGATGCTACTGAATATGTATGATGTACATTTGTAAAAAAAAAAACCAATAGGATCAGGAAGTGATGATTTATCTGGCTTTTTTAGGTTTAATCTAGTTGGTGTATTTACTAGTTGCTGAATATTAAAAGTATCACAAAACAACTTAACCTCAACAGATAAAGGCTGCAGACGATTCCAATTAAAATCTCCAATTAATACTATTTCCGTAAAATTCAGCGCTGATCAAATATCCATCAAAGATGAAAGGGATTAATTTGTTGCTGATGGAGGTCTATAACAAGCTACTACAGTAAACGCCAGAGTCTTTGAAAAGACTTCATCAACTGCCAAGAGTTCAACTTGTTTAGACAATGATTTAGCTAGCAACAAAGTTACCTCATATTAATTTTTTTTATATAACTCGCTAACCCACCTCCTCTTTTTAGTCGATCAGTTCTAAAAACATTAAACCCGTCAATATTAATAGCACTGTCTAAAATGGAATAATCCGGTCTCAGATACGAGCCGTCAATCCAGGCACATGCGTCGAGTCCAAAAAGATCCCCTCGATGGTTTCCGATCGTTTACTCAGACAAAAACACCGATCGGAGATACTTACTAATATTTTCAAAGTTAAAAATGAAAATGTGAGCTTAAAAACTTAGAATATATTAACGGAATGTGAGCTTAACGCGAAGAATAAACGATAACCAAACGAACAGACAATCACGCTACTTCTCCGCCATCTTGGATTCTGCTCCTCGTATCGGTGATATAATGCGTTTTTAATACTACTACTTATAATTTATCCATAGTATATAATAAAGATAGCTAAAAAAAAAAAAGTGTCATGGATTTTCATAAATAATTCTACCGATGCATGTAATGTATTTCGAATGACATCTAACATCTATATCGAACATGATATAAAAGTGTTCATTATAACTATGACCTTAATGGAAAGTGTCATTTTCCGGTGAGTTGTGTTTGAGTAATGCGGTTTAAATAGTAGGAATTTGTCGTATTATTTGTCGTAATTAAAAATGTCCTTGCAACAGGGATTGTTTCCTGTCCTTCATTCACCTGGAAGTGATTTCATTTTTACGGTGACTAGCTTTGACATTTTCCAATTTCGATTCCAGGATCGGGGTCAATTAATGGAGTCTAGTTGACACTGAAGGACTGGATGTTGAGTTGAGCCCCTTGAGGAAGAAGGCACTAAATTGACATTGCTAACTCTGATTGCTATAAAACTGTATGAAGGATGTGTTGGCAGCTCAGTGAGGGCTGATGCTGCGAGAAGGCTGAAAGTTTGACAGCATATGGAGAGATATGTGAATCCTTACAGCCGTAACTGCATATGGAGAGATATGTAAACACTTTATTATCTCCGGCAGCATTGTACCAAATATCTCAAGCTGCATCACCGGGTGTAGTGTGAGATAAGCAGACCTGTTTGGATACACATAGAAAGTATATAGAACCGGGGAGCATTTCTCCTTTTGTATACCTAATATACTGCCATACCATGTCCAACAAGTGAGCAATACAACATTTAGGGATGTTTATATTCCATAAAACATTTTGGGGGTGTTTAGATTTCATATCCAGAAGTGTTATATTTCTCTTCTCCATAGTGTGAGACTATAGTGATTTTTAACAGCAAGCAAGAAGTCGTTCTCTGCATTGTCGGGTGTCGGAATCGGAAAAGTGTTCATTCATTTTTGTAGCATACTATCGAAGCCTTTCCAAGGCGGGTGTGGCTACACGTGACTAGGACGGATTACTGGTCCAAGGAGTATCATCTCAGAGGAGAAGCTAATGATCATATCAGTGAAGTTGCCTTGCTTAGTATGAATTTAACAAGCTCACCTTGCTAGCTAGCTAGCTAGCTAACATGCCTAATTTACACCTATTGGTTTAACAAACTCAGGTAGCTCACTAAATTGTACTTCAAGAAACTAGCTAGCGAACCTTAGACAAGTAGGTCATGTTCTTACTAATGGACACTAATGGATGTTGTCATCGTAAAACATTACGTCTTGAACGTGACCATAAACAACAAAGTTGTAAGCATCAAGAAACTTGTATGCTTTCAGTTTTTCTCTTTCTTTCTAGTATTAGCGCTAGACATGTTTAGCTAGACATGTTTATATGTTTATCTCATGTTTCCATGAGATAAACATATATGTCTGGCCATTATTTATTTTTTTTAATGATAGGTTTAGCTTATTGTAAATTAATTGTTAATATAGGAATGATGAATGATAAAGAGTGCATTAATATAAACCTGCGATGCGTGATGACCTGGTCTTGAAGCCAGAACTGAGCTGGCAAATCTTCTGACCAGTCAGAATCCTGAATTCAGCACTCCTGTGGCATAATATGATATAATACACCTTGAATAGTTTCGATTCAAGCTGAGTAGTTTCATTTATTTGATAAAGATTCACATTTGAACTGAATATTGAGTGGTGAAACCTCATGAGAAAATACAAAATGAGTAGGGCCTCCCTTTGCTCTCAAAACATTCCTTTAATATTCTGGTCCAGACTGACATGATTGCATGACAGAATTCCTGCAGATTTTCCATGTGCACATTCATGTTGTGAATCTCACTTTCTATCTTACCACATCCCAAAGGTGTTCTATTAGATTCAGATCCGTTGACTGGAAAGGCCACTGTAGAACATTGTCATGTTCAAGAAACGACTTTTGCTTTGTGACATTATCATGCTGGAAGAAACCATTAGAAGATGGGTAAATTGTGGCTATGAAGTGATGCACATTGTCAACAACAACACTCAAATAGTCTGTGACATTCAAGCCATGATTGATTGGTATTAATGAGCCCAAAGTGTGCCAAGAAAACATTCCCCACACCATTACACCAGCCTGGACTGTCGACACAAGGCAGGTTGGGTCCATGGATTCATGCTTTTGGCACCAAATTCTGACCCTACCATCTGTGTGCATCAGAAGAAATCGAGATTCATCAGACCAAGCTATGTTTTTCCAGTCTTCAACTGTCCAGTTTTGGTGACCCTGTGCACACTGCACCCTCAGCTTTCTGTTCTTGGCTGACAGAAGTGGAACCCGACATGGTCTTCTCCTGTTGCAGCCCATCTGCCTCAAGGTTTGACGTGTTGTGCATTCTGAGATGCTTTTCTGCTCACCACAATTGTACAGAGTGGTTATCTGAGTCACTATAGCCTTTCCGTCAGCTTTAACCAGTCTAGCTATTCTCCATTGACCTTTCTCATCAACAAGGCAATCCCATCTTCACTAGATGTTTTCTTTATTGCACCATCCTAAATAAACTCTATAGACTGTTGTGTGTGTGAAAATCCCAGGAGATCAGCACTTAGAAATATTCAAACCAGCACCAACAATCATGCCACGGTCAAAATCACTGAGATTCCCATTCTGACGGTTGATGTGAGCATTATCTATAGCTGCTGGCCCGTATCTGCATGATTTTATGCATTGCACTGCTGCCACATGATCAGCTGATTACATGAATGAGTAGGTGGACAGGTGTTCCTAATAAAGTGCTCAGTGAGTGTAAATAGAACAATCTGCTGCTTTATGTCGGCAGACAGCATGAGGACTGGTACTACGTGTATCTTCAGACAGTTTGACCTTTAACTGCTAAAGGTCAAACATTCTGATCAGGCTCAAAGGAAATATCTACGTTTCTTAAAAGCACAGTGATATTGAGCGATGCTCTCCACGGGGTGTTTGTGTAAAATGGAAAACAGACTGGTTCGGGTTACACAAGCAGAACTGGCGTGTCAATATCATTTACAGTTGCTTGTGTGCTGTAATAAACCCATTTTCATTTCAAAAGTTGTTTGAAAGATGTGTTGTATCCTGTACTCTACACTGCGAAAAAGAATCCTTAGCAAATGGAAATATTATTAATATAGATGATTTTGCTAGAAATGCATGCTTGAAATACGCAAGATTATCTGCTTATAGAACAATTCAATTCAATGCAGTGTTATTTATATAGCACTTTTAACAGTGGGCATTGACCCAAAGCAGCTTTGCAGAAATATATTAAGTTCAGGATATAGATTTTAAATGTATGAATTTACCCTTAATGAGCGAGCCAGACGCGACTGTGGCGTGGAAAAACTCCCTGAGACGATATGAGGAAGAAACCTTGAGAGGAAGCAGACTCAGACGGGAACCCGTCCTCATCTGTGTGACACCGGATAGTGCGAATATAAATAAATCCCTTCTATAAATGTACTAATACTACATGGTGAAATAGTGCAGTCGTGTACACAGGGAAATTCAGTACAGTTTTTACATGAAGTCTGTTTTGTTGAACTTCTCCACTGGTCACTGATGGAGACTTGAGTGCAAAACTGTTTGTGGTAATTGCAGTGCTGAGGCTATAATCGCAATTGTAGTCCTGGCCATCAGAGCATAGCATAACTGTTCATATGAATCGAGGTCCAAAGCTATCTTTATGGATTTTAAGTGGTACCATCCTCAGCAATCTCCGTGATCTTTAGGGCATCAGGATGGATCAGGCAGGACCAGAGAGCAGAAGGGGCAGGATCACTGGTATCTCAGGTGCATCATGTGTACCTCGAGAGAAAGAGAGATGGAAAGAGAGAGGGGGAGATTACCGGGTATGCTTATTGCCCCGTAATGGTTAAGGACAATGTATTTTGAGTGAATGCAAGCAGGGACTCCGGCAAGACTAGCTATGACAGCATAACTTAAAGGGAGAGCCAGAAGCTAACAGACATGAGGATGCCCTGTGACATAAGGCGGCCTGATACTCGACTATCAGGACACATGGATGAATGCATGAAAGAGTGTGTGTGTGGGGGGGGGGGGGCGGGATGGTGGTTGACAAGCATCCAAACATCCCAGTTCACCACAACACTCTATGCCTGTGAGCCAAATACATTTTCAACCTGGACTGTCTGAGTCCCGAACACTAATTAGAAGGCTGTGCACTATTCGAGGTACCAACAAATAGCCTGCACCTTTTGATCGAAGTAGGCGTGGTGGATCATAAAAGACCAAAAGTTCGCACAAGTCCTGTGGCACAAGACCATTCAGTGCAATAGTATTGTTTTATAATCGGTGCGAAATTTTACTGGGAGCCAATGCAGTGTGGATAAGATATTGGTGATGTGGTTATATCTTCTGGTTCTATTAAGAACACTTGCAGCTGCATTCTGGACTAACTGGAGCTTGTTTATGCACCTACTGGAACATCCAGACAGTAAGGCATTACAATAATCTAGTCTAGAGGTGACGAAAGCATGAACTAATTTTTCAGCTTCGTGTACTGACATTATATTTCTTATCTTAGAAATGTTTCTGAGATGAAAGAAGGCTATCCTAGTAATATTATCTACATGAGCATCAAATGAAAGACTGGAGTCAATAATCACACCAAGGTTGAACATGATGAAACAGAAAGACCATACAGAGTTACTATGTAATCAGAAAGCTTACTTCTAGTTACACGTGGTCCTAGTACAAGTACTTCTGTCTTGTCAGAATTAAGTAAGAGGAAGTTAATAAGCATCCAATGTCTAATGTCTTTTACACATTCCTCAACTTTATTAAGCTGCTGTCTGTCCTCTGGCTTTGCTGAAACATACAACTGTGTATCATCAGCATAACAGTGGAAGCTAATTCCATGTTTATGAATAATTTGACCTAGAGGTAGCATATATAAGAAAAAAGCAGTGGGCCTAAAACAGAACCTTGTGGAACACCAAATTTAACCTCGGTATGCGTGGAGAAGTCTCCATTTACATCTACGAAGTGATAACGATCAGTCAAATAAGACCTGAGCCAGGAGAGGACTGTTCCCTTAATGCCAACATTTTCTAATCTATCAAGGCGGATAGTGTGATCTATAGTATCAAAAGCCGCACTAAGATCAAGCAACACAAGCAAGGAGACACAACCCTGATCAGAGGCCAGTAGTGGGTCATTTACTACTTTAACCAGCGCTGTCTCTGTGCTACGATGAGGTCTAAATCCTGACTGATACATTTCATGAATATTGTTCCTATGCAAGTACGAGCACAGCTGCTGTGCTACAACCTTTTCTACGATCTTGGAGATAAAGGGGAGATTTGATATTGGCTTATAGCTGGACAATTAACAAGGGTCGAGTTCAGGTTTTTTAATCAGGGGTTTGATAACTGCTAGTTTAAATGATTTATGTGCATAGCCAGTGCCAAGGGAAAAACTAGTTCTTTTTAGAAGGGTTTTGATTACATCTGGAATAAACAAGACAAATTCAAGGATGAAATTAGTAAATATGTCTAACAGGCCTTTATTGTAATCTAATAATAATGTGATGTGATATGTAAGGGATACAACCATTGGGACATGCTCTTATAGGAAAATAATCAACAATGGATGTTGATTAGTTTGCAGTACTCAGCATATCTCAAAGTGTTTTAGTATGCTTAATTTTTTTATTATTATTTAAAGAACATGTCATACTTTTTAATCCGTTTAATGTTGTGGAACATAAACAACGCTCAACTATAGCAACTATAACCAGTTGTTCCCTCACCAGCCTGATTTGTTCCTGTCTTGAAGTTAACTTGTCATGTTACTGAGAAACCAGAAAGCGCAAAGTCCTGAAAAAATCCCTTTAGTGGAAAACCCTGTCTCTGGATGGAAATTGATGACCCCTGGTCTTGAAGAATGTTGCTGAAGTTTGATTTGTTTGCTGTTTTCTACAGGGGCCTTTTGTATTCCAGTGTATTTGCCCTACATCTTGACAGGCAAATGGATGCTGGGCCGAGGGCTATGTAAGCTCTGGTTGGTGATGGACTACCTCCTTTGCACCGCTTCCGTCTTCAACATTGTCCTCATCAGCTACGACCGTTTCCTCTCTGTCACCAGAGCGGTGAGCCACTTAACACTTCATATTTCTTTTTGTGCTGCACGCTGAATGAGATCGGGGTCACATACTGTATAAGCAGACGTGCCTGTTTAATATTAGGAGTGTCACGTAGGTCTAGTATCGGGAATGACTTTATAAATTATGCAAGCTGAATCCAGACAGAAATGAACGTTTGTACTACGATATACAAAGTCCTTATAGCACACTGCAATGAAATGTTGTTTTTCAGGTTTTGGTTGCCTTTAAAACAAGCTATCATACAACAACTACGTCAAGCCAGCCAACCATAACTCACTTGGAGGAAAGAGCTATCTGACCTCGTTTGCATACAGGAGCTCACAGATGCCCGTGATTGGCTAGTGTTTCTGTGATTGACACAAGAGACAGAGTATGCCCCTCCCACCTAGAGACCAATGGCTGAGGCATCATTGGTATTCGACCTCGTGACTCCTGACCATAAGGAAAATCTTTTTCTGTTTCCCCAGTTGCTACCCCAGTTTGTTTGTGATAATGTGTCCGTGCTGTCAAGGATACATTTCTGGATGTCCTCTGAAAGCCTATAAATGTCTACTGATGGATTCAGTTTGTGTTTGCGTTTGAAAATAGCCAACACTTTAATACCTCCCGGATGTTTACCCATAGCCCTCCTATTTTCCTCATGCTCGTATAAACAGACGACGTCAGACATGGACAGACTTTTAAGTCAGTGACAGCACACTCCTTGTTTGACGTAGCTTTAACGTCAAGCAATTTTGTACTTTAACACCTTTTGTTCTGGAAATAATTGCCCAGTAATCCAAAATTCTCATCATTTCATTTCCAGGTACACACCTTGAACTTAGGTGACAGTACAAGGAAGCATTTTGGGTTCATGAGAAAGCAACAGTTTACAAAACACTCAAGGAGCAAGTGTGGAGGGAAAAACAGCAATATAAATGTTTTGACAATGTCACAAGAGGTTTTAAAACCTCCTGACCTGCTTTCACGTCTTTGAGAAATCTGCCAAGCACATTGACTAAACATTTTCATAAAATGTGAAAAATATTCTGAGGAATATCAGCCTTTTTAAAAATCCTTGAGTAATCGAGTCAGTCTGTAATTTGCATTTGTATGAAACATGGGCATGCTGTCAGTCACAGATGAGATGTGCAGTGATTTTCCCATCTTCCCCTTGCTGATATTTACCAAGTCTATGGCAATGTCAGTCAGTATGGCATAACACACCTCAACGAGCATGGAATATCAAAAAAAAACAACTCACCCTAGAGGTCAGAATGGGCAGCCAGTTCATCACGCTGACAGAATTTATATGGGATGTGTTAGACAGAAGCGACGATGCTAAGCAACTGTCAAGTGCTCTAGATTTACAAGAATGTCTGAAGAAGCGCTGGAAAATATGTCAAGTGATTTTCTACTGAAATGACTTAATTACGTGTCTAAATGTTAGGACTGCTGCAAAAGCAAATCAAGGACTTTCAGTATTTTTACATCCTCACACTGCTTTGTGTGTGGGAGCTGCTTTTGTTTAAGTTTTCAGCGCTCTTAAAACCCAATGTTGTGGTTTACAGTACAAGAGGGTAATATTAGGTGATTTATTTCATACCCTTAAACGCACAGACACCACCAGGTGGCCCAGATATTCCTACCTCTTAATTACGTATCTTTTCTGTCATCTCCATAGTCTATATCATGGATTAGTACACAAACAGAACAGCAACCAACTGGGATAATCCATAATCATAACCAGAAGACCAAGCGAGCATCCAAACCAGGAAGTAAAGAATTTGGAAACAAGGCACATGAAGAAATCATGCCTTAAGACCTCATTTAATTCCATTTGAAAGGTGCATTACGTAAGATAGCTATTGTTTGTTTGTTTGTTTGTTTCGTTTTGTTTTCTTAAGATGAAGTTTCTAACGGTTAGCTGGGTTTGACATCTGTATGATTTTCTTTACTCCTTGAGCCTACTCCCCCATCACCGCCTATGTTCACGAAGCTCCTCCTCAGGATCTTACTGTCCTTCTGAGAAGTTCGTATTTACCCATTTGGGAAGTCGTAACTACCACGTCCGGTTCGTTCAAATCACTTGCAAGATGGCGGAGCAAGATGGCGGTGTACCTTCTCTTAATTAACTACAAAAAAAGGACTTTGAACAATGCACAGCAGGTGTGTTTTGCTTTTTTGATGTTTTGAATCAGTTTATGAAGCCACTGTAATCTTTATCGTTACGTAGGATATCGTAATTGTACAACCCTATCGTATTTTGTGTCCTACTGTAAAGAAAAAAGCAAACACGTAATAACTAAAATCAGCTTCTGAGACGAGCGAGCATACAATTTCAAGAAATGTATCTTTAAATACAGACGTTGCATCCGTTGACTCCACCATGTTTTCTTACTGACACGCCCCCTCAGAGTTTCCCATTCGTAATTACGACTTTGTGGTGGCGTTCATGTGCGTTCAACTCGTAAACACGATCGTTCCAAATCGACTTGACTCGCTCTATTAGGTGGTCCGTAGAGCATAGCGTCTACAAAATCGCACCTTTAAAAAACATTTCAATAAAACAATGAAAACCACGGAAGCGCTTCATTTAAAATAATCATCTACAAAGATGCCATGGTGTGTTTGTAAGCTATGATACTCATTTTACACCAATATGGGGAAACAAAATATGTACAAGTGTAGCAATAATTCACTGTCCCACTGTCTCATGTCATGGTTTTGCTTGCAGATTGCTACAAACAACATATGCTAAGAGGAAGATGAATAAAGAGAGCTCAGGGGCAAATAATATTTAGCAGTGTGAGGTCTTCATCTTTTTTTTTTTTTTTTGGGCCGCTTTACATCCAGTCTATTGTATTAGTGCCATCTTCATGAGAGTTTGGCAAAACTGTTTAGTTGTTGCTAAGGTGGAGTCAGAGGTAGTTGTCCTCATTGTGTTCTTACATTCGTTTATATAATCCTGTGTACCAATGATTGTAATGAGTGAACAGGGAGTTTGCTTGGCTTGATTGAGAAGGGGCATGGTTGTCGGCTGTGGATTCCGGTAGCTAGACTTATTCCATTAATTGTTAAACATTAAATGGTAAATGTTTCTCCCAAAACAAAAGGAAATTGCCAGAAATGTAAATCCACCCACTCATGACTGATCGAATGCTGGAGTTGCTAATCCAGTTTAAAAATCGAAGCACACTGGTGCTGTTTCTGCTGTCGTTGCTTATACAGAAATACAGATGAATCACGCCTGTTGTGGACTGACTGAGGACCTGATGTGATGCTTCATGTGATGTAAATCTGAGACTTGAGACAAAGAACCAGCAGGGTATAAATGGACAAACGGATTAAGGGCCGAACACAGAACAGGCGCACACAGTTTATCAACAAGCCAGTTAAAGGACAGGGGGCGGAGACAAGACTGGAACCCAAAACAAAGGCACATCGCAAAACAAACAAAAGCGCAAGACAAAGAACAAGCCCACACAGCGTGCTACATGCCGAGAGGAGGGGTTTGTGACGCTGTTGGTTATTAATAGAAGCGTAATGTAATTTACAACATGGAGAGAAAAAAAAAAGTTTATACCAAGTGCTTAGTAATTAAGTGTGTGAGCCGTGAGTGTTTATAAATGAGTCATGTTAATGTTATGTTAATGTAAGTGGCCACCTACTGATCTAATGGACTGGTGCAGTAAGCATCTAAACACAGCGCTCAAGTGTGACAAAAGGTTCAAAGCTGTCGTAGGAGCTTCGTCTGAGCCCATGACCCAGTCGCCCCGACAATGTCTGCTTTTGTTTTCTCTCTTTCTCTCTCTCTCTCTCAAACACACACACACACGCGCGCACACACTTAACATCAGGACAGTGGATATGAGCCGCACAAGCATAATCTTCAGCCTTTAATCTGGAAGTGCACACTGTTTGATCTCACAGACTCTGCCTTTGTGTGTTCCACTCTACTTTCGATTGTAGCTTCAATCAAAAAGGGCAAAGAGCACCCGAGAGCACGCAACAACACAGAAAAGAAGCACACTACTGTAGTGTGACAGTGTGCTGGAAGCTAGTTTGTATTTTGTAACATTAGCGGTGAGACAGAACACCTGGTTATTGAATGCAAATGAGGGGCCGTGATCATAAGAGGGAAACGGTCCATCAGCCGGCTATTTAAAGGAACAGGCTTTTCCAGGGAAAAAAAAAGAAACTAATCTCACATTTCATGTTGCATGTACTGGAGTTTCTGGGAAAGTTAGTGATGTATATCGTAGAGCTTGAATGTGATGCAAGAGCAATCTGGATCAACAAGACACCCTGACAGTAAAACAAACATGAATCTGAGACACAAAAAATAACATTGAAGAAATACTCATATTCCTGCCAAAACAAGCCCTAGTTGAAGCGGTGAACGTGCTTCATGTGCGTCATTTATCAAGCTGAATATGACAGTGAAACACATTTATTTGTAAATCTTTCGGGAGCATTTCAACAAGAAATGCGTTATTCATGAAAAGCCGGTTTGTTTGCAAAAAAAAAAAAATGTTTGCGTAAATTTCCATATATCAAATCGTATAACTGGGAATAAGTTCCTGCAGTATTATTTAGAGTCAAGTTTATTTACGCTGTCTAAAGTCCAAAGCGTGTATTTATTTCCGTTATGAATTTAATGGAAGTTCATAACGTGAAAAATCAGTTGTTCTGTATAATCGACTTGATTTCCAAATTAAATCCATAACTAAAACACATTCATTTAAGGCAAAATAAATGGTGTCAAATTAAGGAGGAGGAGGAGTTAGTGTGGGTCTGTTAGCTGATGTGCTGCAATGGCTGAGCTGCATTACTGGAAGATTTAATAAACATCTTCGTTTTGTGCCGGTTAGCACGTTCGCCTCACACCTCCAGGGTCGGGGGTTCGATTCCCGTCACGGTCACAGCCACGGCCACTCTCCCAGTGCCGTGGGGGTTTCCTCTGGGTTCTCCGGTTTCCTCCTCCAGTCAAAAGACATGCATGGTAGGCTGATTAGCATGTCTGTAGTGTGTGAATGTGTGTGTGAATGTACCCTGCGATGGATTGGCACCCCGTCCAGGGTGTACCCCGCCTTGTGCCCCATGCCCCCTGAGATAGACTCCAGGTTCCCCGCGACCCTGAAGGAAAAGCGGTATAGAAAACGGATGGATCATTTTGTTTTCCACTCTGTCCATTTTGTGGGTGTCACTTAATGTCAATATGTCGTGAAAGCACTTAAACACTTAAATAATTAACAGGTAATTTGGCATTTATCGACATACGCATGCAAACATGAAGAAAATCAGAGTTAATGAAACCTTTATAAATGGGAATTTTTAGTTAGTGTGACACATGAAAAGATTTACACCCAACTTTACTAAAAGCTTGATAAATGCAGTCTTAACACATTTATTGCTTGTCAAACAGCTGAGATATGAAGTTATTTCCCAGGACGTCTCAGTTGACTCAGTTTATGAAAACAGTGGATTTGGGGAACAATATTCCCAGTGGAGCGATAAATCATTTGTGTTAAGGCTCAAATTCAAAACTCTTCAGCGACGGGTTTATTCCATCAGAAGTTCAGCTATTCGAGAATATTTGCAGAAGCATGTACTCATGTTTAATAATAGTATTAAAAGTCTAAATATCACAAACTTTTTGACTTTTTTTTGTGAATTTGTTAGATTCGATCTGGCATTTGGGTCGAAAATAACCACTGGAGGATGCTGTATTGTACTGTGGTATTATTATTATTATTATTAGTAGTAGTAGTAGTAGTAGTAGTTACTACATGCATTACACAAATGATCAACTTTGAAATGAAATGTTAAGGTAAAATATTTGAAGGAACACGATTTTAAGAAGCGAAATCTCTCCCGTTTTGGGCGTTAGTTAGTAAATTACGTTCAAACAAATAAAGCAGCGTATTGAAAAGCATACGTGATCATAGTGTGGATTTAAAAGGCTCTATACAGTAACATTCCGTTTAGCAAAGAGTACCCGAGCTTTCAGAAGTAATAAGGTTGTCCGTATTCGGCTAGTATTCTAACAGCCTCGTTACGCTGTAAATATACGTTTCCGTATTGAAGAGATTTTGCTAGCTGGAATCTCAAAACGACTCTTCACCCAGATCGAACCTTGTGATATTAAGGTCATCAAGTTATCATCCAAACACAGATGGTGCCTGTCATCTCACATTTGTGGAATGCTTTTATTAATGACGTGTCTTGTGAAACCTTGGGAAATAATGAATTGATGCCAAACATGAGTAAACTGCTTGTGATGAAACAGTACCGAAGGATGACAGAATTGTGAAATTACATTTTGAGACTGCAATATTGGACTACTATATAGGGTAAAGCCCATTTTTACTGTGTCACATGGCTCGCACGTTGTACCTACACAGGATAAAAACCATTAACCATTTAACACTTTTTATAACTTTTTGTTTATTTTTCTAAGCGTGTGGTTACGTAATTCATATTGTTACTTTTTACAGTTCATTCTTTTTCCAGACCTTTAATCCATTTAGATGCTTGATCTTTCAACTGGGATTAGATACATAGGGTATTTAAGGGTTCCTGCAGAGGGACAAACCAAATAAGTACTTGATGGTAGGATATGATAATGGTATGATTATTGGGGTGAGTGATGCTGAAGTCATGTAACACTGCATGAAACACTCCATCCATCCATCCATCTTATCCTTTTCAGGATCACGGGGAACCTGGAGCCTATCCCAGGGAACATGGCGGGGTACACCCTGGACAGGGTGCCAATCCATCGCAGGGCACAATCACATACACATTCATACACTACGGACACTTTGGACATGCCAATCAGCCTACCATGCATGTCTTTGGACTGGTGGAGGAAACCGGAGAACCCTGAGGAAACCCCCGCAGCACGGGGAGAACATGCAAACTCCGCACACACAGGGCCACGGTGGGAATCGAACCCCCGACCCTGGAGGTGTGAGGCGAACATGCTACGCCACCGTGGGCCCCCACTTGATATCTGTACTTTAAAAAGTAGTCTGTTGGTAGGTGGGAGTTCCAGTGGTCTTTCCATGCATGGGAAATGGGGAGTTGGATGGATAGCAACAGATGGACAGTCAGAAAATGATGTATGTGGTAAGTTTACCTGATAAAATGGTCGATGAGTAAAGTTACAAGGCCAGTGGACCGAAAGAACTAGCAACTCAGTGGATATATTGGTGTAGCATAACATTAACCTTGCTGCCTCAACGCACCAGGGCGCCTGGTTTGATCCAGAGCCCGGGTTAATGCCCACTTGGGTTTCCTCCAGGTTCTCTGCCAGTTAGTGGACTGGCTACTCTAGATTACCCATGGGTGCAAATGTGTGCATGGTGACCTGTGATGTACTGGCATCCCATACAGGGTGTATTCCTGCTTAATGCCTAGTGTTCCCTAGTGGTAGACTCCTGGTCCATCATTACCCTGACCGGGATAACGTGCTTCCTGTAGATAAATGTTTAAAAATGTCAGATTTCCATCCATTGCCAAAAAGGTGTTCAAGTCATCATCTACATGGGCACCATGTTCTAAACTCTGGCTGTGCATCACACCGAACATGGCAGTGTGCCACTCTGTCTTTACGACATGTTCAAATCCCCATGCCACGCCACTGCCTCAGCTCTAAAAGGTCAGGTAAGTGTGTTGAATAACAATGAACGGCCATTAACATCTGCAGAGATCATCAGGTAACACACGGACTCGGCACGCAGCAGCAGCTGTGGCTCTTTAATATGGTCATTAGGAGGAGCTCTTCTGAGTGAGCGCTCTAACTCGAGAGCTCTTCAATCAACAGCTTGAGACTTTACTTTCCCTTTGTGTGTGTGTGTGTGTGTGTGTATGTGAGTGTGTTACTCTTATATACGTGCCACATTTCATGTTGTTCTGTATACACCATGAAAACTCGACAGTCCTCTTTAACACTGATTGGGTGATACGTTTCATTCGGTTTACTACGGCGTTCTCAGACAATGGATTACCACTTCGTCATGCAGGTTCAATATTAATTACATTTGGCTCTAATTCGGATAGCTTTTGAGTTCGAAGGGTATTGTGATAAGAGTTAGGAAGCATGTTGTTACCACCCTGAAGTTGATTATTGTCATAAAAGCACATAAGTGTTTTATACCTCTTATACCACAGCATTCTGACAACACCGACAGTTTTTTCTTTATGCTCTCATTGTGACGTGTCTTTGTGTAGGCTCTGTGGCCCTGTTCTGATTCATTCATATTTATGGATTATCACTTTTTGAACCTACCTGCCTGTGCTTTGACCTATGATATGGATTATGACACCGATTGTTTGATTGTCCCAATAAACACAATGAGTTTGCGCATTCTTTTCAAGTACCACATGTTATAGTTGAGCACTCGCGATATAAATTCATGTTATCGCTTACTTTATAACGGCTATAAAGTAACCGAGCAACTGGAAAGTGCAAAGTCTTCTGTCCCATTGCTGAAAACGTAAAGTCACAGCTTAAAGCCTGACTGTGACAAAGTGCTGGCACTGGAGAGTCCTTTTAAAAATGATAAACAAACATCTTCTCACAGAAGACGTCACGTTATGAGCAATTTCATACAGTCCCCTCCAAAACTATTGGAACGGCACGGCCAATTCATTTGTTTTTGCTGTATAAAGACGTTTGGGTTTGAGATCAAAAGAGGAATATGACAAGAGAGTTTAGAATTGCAGCTTTGAATTCCTGGTATTTATATGTAGACGTGTTAAACGACGTAGAACGTAGCACATCTTGTATCAGACCACATAATTTGTTGGCGAGCAAAAATATTGGAACACGTGACTGACAGGTGTTTCTGGTTAGAGTGTTTAAAGAATAAATAGTCCTGAAAATCTACTCTTGGTTTGAGCCTTCAGTTTCACCTGTGAAGACTGCATTTGTTGTTAAAAAGCCAACATGAAGATCAGACAGCTGTCTGTATGATAAAAGCAAGCCATTTTGAAGCTGACAAAAGAGGGGAAATTAATCAGAGGCATTGCACATAGCCGGTATAACAATTTGGAATGTCTTGAAAAAGGAAGAAACCACTGGTGCATCAGACACAAAATGAGTCAGCCAAGGAAAACAACAACAGCTGATGACAGAAACATTGTGAGAGCTATGAAGAAAAACCCAAAAACAACAGCCAGTGACATCACCAACAACCTCCACAGGGCAGGGCTGAAGGTATCACGAAGAAGCAGAAATATAGAAGCCATACCACAAGATGCTAACCGCTCATCAGCAGTAAGACTCAGAAAGCCAGATTGTACAGAGAAATACAGAGATGAGCCACAAAAGTTCTGGAACTGAGATGAACCTCTAGCAAAGAGATGGAAAGGCCAAAGTGTGGAGAAAGAAAGGATCTGCTCAAGATCCAAAACATACAAGCTCATCTGTGAAACATGGTGGAGGTAGTGTCATGGCTTGGGGCTCACACGGCTGCTTCTGGAACATTCTCACTAATCTTTATTGATGATGGTAGCATGGTAGTAGCAGCAGAATGAATTCAGAAGTTTACAGGAATATTTTTTTCTGCCAATTTACAGAGAAATGCATCCGAATGAATCAGGAGGAACTGTCGTCATGCAGTGATCCAAAACACACTTCCAACTCAACCAAGGACTTTAACAACTGAAAGAGGCTGCGATAAAAGCCTGGAAAAACATCACAAAAGAAGAAACCAACAATTTGGCGATGTCAATGAGTGGCATTCTTGATGCCGTTACTGCAAACAAGGATATGAAGCCAAATATTAAGTATTATTTACTTTGATTTACTTCAAGACGTATCTGTTCCTATATTTTTGCTCGCCTAAAAAATGATGTGGTCTGATTCAAAAGACTCTAATTGGCCTTTCCGTTCCAATAGCCTTGGAAGGGACCGTACATTTTATTAATCCGCTTATGTGGAGCATCCACCATACAAGTCCCTGTGTAAGCTGTATAGAAATGATAAAATACTGCTTTGGTTTGTTTTTCGTGCTTATTGACAGTACAGCATGTCGAGAATTCCCCCTCTTGAGAGCACACCATTTTTCCCAGCGTGATGAGCGCTGTTCTCGTTTGTTTCCTTTCGACTTCGTGTCTTGTGATTTTGTTTGTTATGGGCATGTGCATTTGTTTTGGTTTCTGTCCTGGCTGTCTGCCCCTGTTTTGTCACTGGTGTGTTACCCGACTGTTCTGAAGTGTTCCATGGTTTTGTGTTCCATATTGACCCATGTCTGTTTTCCATGTTTTCGATTATGGATTCTTTCAGTTTGTGTATTGATCCCCTGCCCTAATGAACAACACCACGCTGAGTATACGCACATGCGTCGCGCCTTCAATCTTCCTGTAATAATCCTGTAGGTGGAAGTCGTGAAATGCTTTTTTTTTTTTTATAGCTAACAATCCCTAACTAGCTCATATTTACTCTGCCCCTGTCCTGTCATTGGTGTTTTCCATGTTAAGCCTGTTATTTGTTTCATTAGAATATTCACATATTCACTTGACCTAAATATAAACCCATCAGAAACTCCTGTACGCAGTCATTACCTGAATCAGATGTGTTGGATGTGGGTTGGATTTGTTTATCTTTAATCCTCATGAGCTGTTCACTACTTGGAAATGGATGCCCTCATTGACCCATGTTATAATGACACAGCTGTACAGTTTTATTTTAAAGTCCAATTAATTGTAAATTCATACCCATTATTAATAATATAGGCTATATTTATGAAAATGATGTATACAGGAATTCTTAATAAAGTGGCCTTTAATAACGTATATATTGAAATATTTTTTCTTAGCAAAATTGAGCTAAACCTATCATGATGGATGTATTGTTTTTTTATACTGTTTATGTATTTTATTTTGCTCCAAATGATTAACTCATACACTTTTTCCTTCTAATGTTTTTACACGATTTTTCTCTCTTTTTCTGCTTGTTTATGACTTAAGGTGTCATACCGGGCGAGGCAAGGGATGACCCGCAGTGCCCTGGCTAAGATGGCTGCCGTGTGGGTTCTGGCTTTCCTCTTGTACGGCCCGGCCATCCTGCTGTGGGAGGTGGTGACGGGAGAGAGCCATGTCCCTGAAGACGAGTGCTTTGCTGAGTTCTTCCACACGTGGTACTTCCTGCTGTCTGCCTCCACACTCGAGTTCTTTTTCCCCTTCCTGTCCGTGGCTTTCTTCAACCTCAGCATATACCGCAGCATACGTGAGAGGAGGCTTCGCTACCAGCAGGACTTGTGCTTCCCCAAGAACCGTGGCATGACATCTCCCAAGCACGAGAGGCTTCGCTTGGTCACCTACATCTGCCGTGGCTCTCTCGTGACGAAGAAGAAGAAGCCGGAAACAGAAGGTGATCGTTCTTCGCCGTCCGCAGGACGCATCGACACACGGAGTATACGAAGCACTCAGTGTACACGCCTGATTCAGGACAAGAAGATCGCAAAGTCGTTAGCGGTGATTGTGTGTGTGTTTGCTGTATGCTGGGCACCGTACACGCTTCTGATGATCATACGCGCTGCCTGCAGGGGGCACTGTGTATCATACCACTGGTACGAAGTGACGTTCTGGCTGCTGTGGCTCAACTCTGCCATCAATCCGTTCCTGTATCCTCTTTGCCACAGCAGCTTCCGCAGGGCTTTCGCAAAGATCCTGTGCCCCAAACACCGAACCACTGAAGCACCATCAGATAACGCATCTAACAACCATAGATAGTCCATCTATCTCACTGCAATAGTTTTGGACAGATAATTCATGCATTCATTCATCTTTGGTAACTTGTCAGGGTCATGGTGGACCCACTCATTCACACCTAGTGGCAGTAAATCCACCTTCCTGCATGTTTTTACTAGGAAAGGAAACCAGACAACACAGATGAAACCCACACAGAGAACCCAAGCCCCTGAACCGTTAAAGCACCAACTCTACCTGCCCCTGGATACAGAGAAGCCCTTTCCTTAAACACAAAAATGGCCTTTGATTTAGAACAGTACCTAGGCACATCTCTTACAGAGAATAAAAGCTAAACGTTTTACCGGATGTAAAACCATGGACGGATCCTGCTCTGAAAGTTTTTAAAAAATGACTGCCTATTAAAACGTTTTAAATCAGTCCTACAAGGTTTCACACTACATTTCTTACAGGATATGAAGTAATAATCTGAACTCTCAATGTATTTAACTCATGTACATACTGTATGTATAAACATTACAAAATGGGATAACCAAATGCTTGTCCACTAGTACAGCCTTGCTTTTACCGATGTAGTGTCTGAGGTTAATCTGTAACACCAATCGTATTATTGTGATCTCACCAGGTCATGTGAAGCCAAATTCCCAGAACTCAGTTCTCCACTGTGGATTGCTTTGGCTCTCATAAAAAAAAGCGAGTCCTGAAGGACGTGTCTTACTGCAACTGCACTTTATTCATGTATTTTAATGGTCAGTGGTAAACCATTGCCAACATGACACTCGTTCTGTTTTCAACCTTTCTACCGTTCTACAAGGGCAATTGGTCTTCTCCAAAAAAAAAAAAAAAAAAAGAGAGAAATTATTATATTATTAGTATTGTCACTGTTCCAAAGTAATAAGTACGGTGGCCTGGAAGTACAAAACATATTAACAAACCAAAAAACGCAACAGCAAATTTAGAAACTCATCTCAAAACATTAACTCAAAACAGAACGTGTAGGCTCTTATTGAACATCACATGCTCTTTGCTGATTGGCCGTGACTATCACAAGGAAAAAAGAATGACCCCTTTTTCAGTTTCTTCTTCAGATTTATTTAGGCTCATAATTCTTCTTACTGTAAACATCCTCCAGCTCTCGGTTTTCTACCGTCCCGCAGATTGACGTGTGCGGTAGCCAATCAGAAACAAGCCTGTAGTATTCGATAAGGACCTCTCCTTTCTGTTTACAGTTATTCTTGTTGTGTTTCTGAATCGAATGCTGTTTTAGGTTGGTTGTCGTGTTGTCTGGTCGGTTGTTGTGCTTTTGTTTGAAGCCTTTTCGGATTTGTTCTTTTGTTTTTGATTTGCTTTTGTGTTGTTGTTGTTGTTGTTGTTTGGTTCTGTGATTTACTGTTGTGTTTTTAGGTTTGTTGTTGTGTTTTGGGGTTCACTGTCGCATTTTATGATTTGTTGTTGTGTTTCAGATTTGCTCTTTTGTTGTCATGTCTGCTGATGTGCTGTCGTGTTTTGAGTTTTGTTGTTATGTCTGCTGATTCGGTGGTGTTGTTTGTTTTGTGGTTATGTCTGCTGATTCGGTGGTGTTGTTTGTTTTCTGGTTTGTTAATGTTTTTAGCACTTATGGGCCAGTGTAAATAAGAGTTTCTATGTAAAGTAGAAAGCAGGCCCAGTGTAAAACAATGCATACATTACACACATGTACCGTATATTCACTCTCTGTAAAGCGTTGTTGGAAGGAGAGTCCTAAATGTGCTTCACCACGCTCTGTGTTTATAACTCCACCTTGTGGCGTTGTGATGTTCATGTACTGTACCGACTCCACTCATGCTGTACATTAGCCTGGATGTTCTTTTGCAATGTAAACTCTGTCATGCAGTATTATTGTGGAATCGGTGTATTGACTGAATTATTCGTGCTATAAAGTCTTGTGCGGTACATTCACCAGACGTCGGTTCGACTTTTGAACTTTTTCAGCGCTGGGGGGAAACTTGGAAGACTAGGATGAGTATTAAATGACTATTGTAATTGAATTTGAAACGGACCATCGTTCAGGGAGTTTGCTAGTTCATATTTAACCCTTACCAAGCTGAATGTCGGTGCCAATCCGTGTTGAATTGGCACGTGAGGAGAATGGCAGAGAAAATCCGAGTGCAGGAGAAGAAGCCATCACTATAGCTATTCAACTATATGTACTAATACTGCTAATTAGCCTGGCAGGCTGTTCAGTAGAGTGGTACGCAATTCGTGACACAGACGCATCATCTCAATTAACAGAATTTGCATATTTGTAATGAAAGTAGTGTGCTTACTATGCTGATATATTTTTCGAAGCAACAAGAAATAAAGGAAAGGTGGAGACTTTTTATACTTTTGGCAGGTTCTCGCCTGCATAATACCTGTTTATTCAGTTTAGTGTTCAGTTCGATTTGAAATATCCGTACCCAACAAAAATCTATGTACATATTCAAGGACATGGTATAGACATAGTGTAAGAATATAGTGAATATAGCTTGTTTATTTTGCCAATACAGACTACTGCCGCACGTCGGTATGGAGAGCTACTGTATTTCCTATCACGCATACTGTATGTCTCAGCTGCTGTTTTTGCAGTGGTTGAGTCCATATAGGCAACAGGATCCGAGTGTCAGTCGACCCTGGTTGGTGGTACTTTCTCTGGGCTTGTTCGTACTGTTTGTAGTCGGATACTCTCCTTTACAGTCTGGATCTTCATCGGCTTGCCTCCTTAATAGTCTTTTTATTCAAACGATATGACAGTGCTGTTGGTTTCCTCGGATGTGATTGGTCAGAATTTGTTGATGGATTTTCTATAGTAGCAGCTCTGACCGGACTGCATCTACAAACGGCAGGTTTGAATTAATGCGCTTATTGTAATGCGTTCTTGTTTCTATAGTAACGGCTCATTCACTTGTAAGGCGGACACTCCGCTTAAACGGATTCTAATAATAAGTGCTGTTATTTAACCTAAAAATTGTATAATCGTTGATAGGGTGACGTTTCCTTTAATGGCCCGTTTAACATTTATGGAAGGAGTCTCCAGTGTCAGTGCTTGGTAACAGTCAGTAAGTTTTCAGACACAGGGAAATGTTCAGGACTGAGAATATTGTGTGTTGTGGTTTCTTCCTAAAGCCAGGGAACTAAGCCAGCTGCTGTAATGTAAGTCAGAAGTACTCAGATCGTTTTTTTTTTTTTTTACAGCAATGGATCCGTTCCTGAATAGAAAGGCACAGATTTGTCGCAGATCGTAGGGTTGGCGGTTCGATTCCCGGCCCGCGTGACTCCACATGCCGAAGTGTCCTTGGGCAAGACACTGAATGAATGAATGAGTTGCTCCCGATGGCAAGTTAGCGCCATGCATGGCAGCTCTGCTACCACTGGTGTGTGAGTGTGTGTGTGTGAATGGGTGAATGAGAAACAGTGTAAAGCGCTTTGGATAAAAGCGCTATATAAGTGCGCCCTTTACCATTTCTTACCGTGCTGCGGGGGTTTCCTCCGGGTATTCTGGTCTCCTCCCCCAGTCCAAAGACATGCCGTGTAGGCTGATTGGCATCTCTAAATTGTCTGTAGTGTGTAAATTTATGTGTGTGAGTGTGCCCTGCGATGGATTGGCACACAGTCCAGGGTGTCCCCCGCCTTGTGCCCTGAGTCCCCTGGGATAGGCTCCAGGTTCCCTGCGACCCTGTGTAGTATGAGCAGTACAGAAAATGTATGTACGGATGAATGGGGTTTTACTCAATCAGGCTTACAACTATGATAGCTAAAGTGTAAACCGATCACTCATTAAAATGCATTAATGCTGAAAAGTCGACAGTGGGTTTTAAACTTCCAAATTAATTCAGTACAAGTTTGAATATTATCTACAGCCTCAAAATAACCACGAGTGTTTTCATGGGTGATTCAGTAGAAGCTAAATTGCCCATATTTATTTAAGGGCCTGGAGTAGCAATCGATTTCTTGCCAGGTCACGGCTTAAGAAGGATCAGGGAGTGGCAAATCAGCCTTAACTGCTTGAGGATTCTGGAGAGTGATGCAAATTTGCTCATACTTGTGCAAAGCAAGCGATCAAGATTGCCAGAGGGTAAGGGTACTTATACTGGCACACTGATTTCGGGACTTCTGAGAGGTACCTTAAGCACAAGTTACCAACGAGAGCTGAAGGTAACCGTGTGGCCTTCAAGTGGAGGACTAGGTATATCTGTTTTGAACCAAGCTTTTGGTTAGAAGATGGAGCAAAATGGATGTTGATGACGTTAGCACAACAAATAAAATGTTTTCACCTTGTTCTTCTGGGTAATAAATGTAATAAACAGCCAGTGCTCGAGACATACAGTATGCATCATCATTTCGACTCCTCAGTAAATTATTAATGCTCTTGAATGCAGCAGCTTTCATTTGGAAATGTTAATGATTAGACTGGCAAATCACTCCACCATGTCATGCTTTATTCCTTACTTGTATTACTATAATGGTAAAAGACCTGCGGGGGGATGTTCATAGGACTACACGGTATAAGCCTTCATGACGTCTGACATCCATCCGTCCATCTTCTTTACCGCTTATCCTTTTCAGGGTCACGGGGAACCTGGAGCCTATCCTAAGGAGCATGGGGCACAAGGCGGGGTATAACCTGGACGGGGTGCCAATCCATCGCAGGGCACAATCACATACACACTCACACACCCATTCATACACTTTGGACATGCCAATCAGCCTATCATGGATGTCTTTGGACTGGCGGAGGAAACCAGAGTACCCTACCATGGCTGTGGCTGGAATCAAACCCCCAACCCTGGCGGTGTGAGGCGAACGTGCTAACCACTAAACCACTATGCACCCCGATATCCGATGTCTGACATAACATACGTAAATGTTTATACATTTTTATTACAGCAGGTTTTTTGACATCAAGTTCTGGCCTGAATTAAATAAGGGTATCATGTCAACTGATGTTGTACCTCTGGAAGAGGCACATGATGATAATAACGTGACATAACTTCATGACATAAATGAAGTTCATTAGAATAATGAGCAAAGCAGGAGATGCTTCGTAGTGACTCCTGAACGTGGATTGGTTATGAAGTATGTTTTCATAATGTTATGTTCTGTATAATTTTTCTGCTTTTGAATATTTATGGGAAATCAATGCCGCTGGATTTCATGACAGATTTATGTAGATTTTATCTGGCTCTTACGTTTAATTTGACCGTTTATGATGGTTTATTGTTGTTTTTGTTATTGTTGTTGGTGTCGGTGGTGGTGGTGGTGGTGGTGTTTTTTTTCTTCTTAGCTTAATGTCAAGGAAATGACACTGTGATGTACAGCTTCACTGACTACAGTGAAGTTTCCTGACGACAGTCAAGAAGAAGTCCTAACAATTAACATATCCGTATGCTAACACAATCTATTTCACGTCATTCACTTCCTATGACGACATCAACATTAGCGTGAGCGCAGACTTTACGACACATAATGTCTTAGAAGGTTATAATAAAGCTTTTAAATATTTCTGTAGTTTTATAGCAGTTTTATATCGAACAAAAGTCGAAGATCACATCACGTGAAAATCTGGGATTTTCTTATTTATTTATTTTTTCCCATTTAAAATGGGAAATAAACAGAACAGTTTAAAAATCTTGAAATATTTTTAACAAAGAAAGTAAATGTTCGATATATACTGAATACTGAATGTTCACGATTCTGCACTGCTTCAAGGTCATTATTTAACTGTAAGCAAATGTGGGATATTAACCAAGATTTTCCTCATGTCTAATCTCTTCTATTGAAGCACTATGTTCAGACGAAACTCAGATGGATTGGATCTAAAATGGATCATGAGGTTTTGCACAAACTTATGGAGTCCATGCCAGCTCGAGTGCGCGCTCTCATTAAAGCAAAAAAAAAAAAAAAAGCGTGGGGGACGTACCAAATACTAAGAAACTCTGAAATTCATGTTAATATTTCAAAGAATCTACTTTTCACTCCAGATGTTGTCAATAATATCATCTGTAATGAAAATTGTAGAAGTGAATGCATTTCCACAACATTTTTCAGTAGTGCTCTCGAAGTTTCTGGAGCTTTCATGTAGCTCTAGCTTTAGAAAACACCATCATTAAGTAAAGTGCTACTATTACAATTTAATTATGAGTATACCATGAACATTTTTGCATATTTATACACTTAACACTGGGATTTGGAACGAAAACAAAAATACAACCATATATTTGAGGTGCACGTTACTTTATATGATTGAACTGTTAATTAATTAAGACCAGGTACAATGAAAGTCTTTACCTTGTAGAAATGTTAGGAGGTATCAGGCATCATTTTGAAGATTTAATCAACACCGAAATGATCCTCGGGAATTCATTATTGCATTGACTTGTGTGTTCAATAAGGTTAGAGCTCTCCAGGCCTGATCTAGAGCCTCACATAACCCCTGACCTGACTTCTACCTTACGCCTATTTGTTTTGCTGCACTACCGACTTTCGGCCACTAGAAGTCACTGTTCATCTTCCTGTTTGAATTGTTTACTGTAGAACCATCTCTCAGACATAGACACACATTGTGTGGTGTGACATTGCTGTAATGTTTATCACTGTTATCAGCCTTGAGCATGTCTTCAGCATGACCTTGAGCTGTTTAACAGATATTATCGACAACTCTGCAGATACAACAGCGAGCTCTCGGACCGGTTTTGTCCGCCTTGCAAACTGAAATCGTTTCTATTATTTGATTTAGAACGAAATCTATATTATTTCTACGGTTAGAAATATCGGTGATAATAATGTTCAGGCGAGGAATTTGATGTGCTATTCCGACCTGTGCGTCGTTTCCTTTTATAATTCAATTCTAAGTCAATTCTCATTATCAGTTGTTAATGTTTAATCTCAAAATGCTTCCCTTACATCGTCTTCATTCATACGAGTGGGTTCTGTGTGCAGATTATTGTGGAATTTTATTGCTTATAACTTTCAAAGAGCACATGAACTTTCAGTTTGAGAAAGATCTTTTTCACTGAACAAGCTAGATGTGAAAGTTCATTGCTGTTTAATATTTTTTACCCACACAATGTTTTTTTGTTGTTTTATTATTACAGAAATGTATACGTGATTTTAGACATTTCACACATTTTCACATGTAAGGCATGGTTTTATTTCCACATGATTCGATTCAGTCACTGTATCAGGTAACTTATTTGTTTTTTAAGGCGTGTAGGTCTGTTTGATTTTCCGATAAGGTCGGGTTTTTATTCCACACGTAGTGCATCTGGGTTTTTTCAATTATTTTGTTTTTCACGTGATTCATTTATTCTCATGATTATTTTTTTCACTATTCATTTCATTCATATGATTTTTCAGGGATATTTTTTTTCCCTCAGGATTCTTTTATTTTCACGGGATTTCTTTTCCACGCGATTTGTTTATTTTCAGATATTTTCAGAATTTTTTCCCCCACATTTTCACTATTTTTGTGATTTTTCACGTCTTTTCAGATTCAGATTTTTTTTCCCACGTGATTCATTTATTTTGAAATATGTTCTTTCCACACAATTAATTTATTTTCACATGTAGTTTGTGGTTTTATTTTCACTTCCCCCCCCACATGATTCATTTGAAATGTGATTTTGCTTCCTATTTTGGTTTCATCTGACCATCGAACCCGATCCCATTTGAAGTTCCAGTAGTGTCTGGCAAACTGAAGGCGCTCAAGTTTGTTTTTGGATGAGAGGAGAGGCTATTTTTTTGAAACCCTTCCAAACAACTTGTGGTGATGTAGATGACTTCAGATTGTAGTTTTGGAGACGTTCTGATCCCAAGATCCAACTAACTTCTGCGATTCTCCAGCTGTGATCCTTGGAGATTTTTTGCATTGTCAAGATGGCGACTTTCATTCCGTTTGCATTTTTCAGAAAGATGTTTAAGTCTCGGAGCCCCGGTACCAGGACTTTAAAACAGCAAACAAGGAAAACAATTAAATGCATGACTTTCTGTACATCTCATCCAACTAGCCAACTCCGTTCGCCATAACAAGTACCGGAGAAACCCGAGTGCGAGCTCGTCTGCTATCACTGAATTTGGTCAAGCTGGTCCAAACTCCTTTATCCTGTTGTGTTCAAATGAATTTTCTTTCATCTGGAAGAATTGTTGTGCCTACATCTACATTGTTAATATTCTCCTGCAGTAGCGGGAAAGAGCGTCGTCGAGAACGGTCCAATCACATGAGGTCAAAAAATATAAACACAACGTTGATTCGCTAACAACAATAGTGGGAGTGTCTAGCTGCGCCCTGAGGACAAGCTGAAGCTTTGGCCGGCGTCCTGCACACAGATATGATCGAAATACAATTTGGGTTTTTTAAAATAAATGCTAACATGACTACCAGGCAAGTAGTGCACTTAAATACTTTTATTTCATAATAATTTTGCAGTATATATTTAACTTATTTTTAACATGTTTAACTAGCCTTCTTCTCTGGATAATTCGATTCATAACATTTCCACTTGACTGGAACGTCTTAATTATTGCCCTGATGGTGAAATGGGCGTTTTCAATGCTTGTGCTATTTTCTTATAGCCACGCCCCATTTTGTGAAGCTCAACAACCTTTTGCCGCACATCACAGCTATATTCCTTGGTCTTACCCATTGTTATGAATGACTAAGGGAATTTGGCCTGTGTGTTACCTCTTATTTATACCCCTGTGAAACAGGAAGAACCTCAGTCTTGTGTACAAACGTAAAGTTGACTTAAAATAGATATAAGAAACATTTGTGTCTTTATCACAGCCATCTTGTCGGTTGGGTAATGTTCATCAAGGTGTATCAGGTTCTGTGTGTGTGTGTGTGTGTGTGTGTGTGTGTGTGTGTGTGTGTGTGTGCGTTTTTAAAAGCTCTATTTTAACCGTTTCGCCTCAAACCCTAATACTCAGTATGTCCACTGCAAACAAATGACATTTTAGCAAGCGAATATCTTGGATATAGTCAAATCTATCCAGTTATTACTATTATAAGATTACAATAAAGCAAATATAAACGATTAAACCTATTTCTAGACAGTCTTGCTCATTTCAAGCTTGAAATAGTCTTATTCTATTAGCAGACAATTTGCTAATTTCAAGCATTTATTTCTGGAAAGAAGCAAAATATGTTGAACAATCTTATATCACTAAATACTTTCAATTAATTTGACTATATTCAAGATGTTTCCACTTGATGTTTGTATTTATGAGAGTGCGGGACATAAGTTTTAGGGATTTTTAGGAGGGTAATACATTCTTCACCCGTCGTTTAGATGGCCCTCATGAACAGGTCCCCAGAAATATGCTGCAGATGAGATTGGCTACACTTGACACTTCGTGTTCCACAGATGTAACCAGTACTGCTACACCACACACCCTTAACAAAATGACTCTCACGTGTGTGTGTGTGTGTGTGTGTGTGTGTAATCCTGCGAGGGCTGTCTGGAGCCGTGACCCCTTCTGGTGCACACCTGTGCCCTCAAAGTTTATGGAAGCCATTAAGCGAGAAGTAAAACACAGCAGTAACGAAGGAGAAACTGGGTCTAAACATCCCCTCAAGTGCTGAAGTCCAACACATCATTTTGTTTCTGTGTTGTTGTTTTTTTTTAACAAGTCAAGCTCAGAGACAGCGAAGAGCTGAAGACCTCCTGGTAGGATGCTAGCTGAGTCGTGGTTTCGGTTAGTGTGAGCAAAAACTGCTGGGCTTCTCAATCCCTCAGCCATCAGAAAGCTGAAACCAAAATCGATAGCTTCAGTACAAACCCACACGCTTCACGTAGGCATGTACGACCCTGAGCAAACACCGGCAGCAGTCGAACACGTGCGTGAGCTTTTCCTTCACCTCGTCCTGTGGGATTTTGAATTTGGGTATAAAGAAACCAGAATGGAAATATGAGAGAACTGGACAAAAAAAAAAGTCTTTGGAGGTTTAAATGTTGATGTATAGAGAAATAGAAGCCCCCGCCCACCCCGACCCCCCTTCTGTGGGGTAAAATGAGGTAGTAAATATGTCGACCAGTTTCACCATGACCATGTGTGTTCGGCTGATGTGCTTTTGATGATGTCATTGTTGCTCCTCCGTTTCCGAATACTCACATGGAATTAATTATTTAATTAATTTCATGTTGGTATGAAATCAATCATTTATTATTATTATTATTATTATTATTATTATTATTATTATTATTAATTCATTGTTGATTCATACAATTTCCTGTGAATATAAATGAATCAATACATCAATTACATAATTAATTATTTGTGTTTATTTATTGTTTGTTTGTTTACTTAATTAAATTGCAGGAACCAGGGATCCCTTTCATGATGGACAGACAGATGATAGATAGATAGATAGATAGATAGATAGATAGATAGATAGATAGGGTGGAAGGAAGAAAGGAAGGATGGGAGGAACAAAGAGAGCAAGGAAGGGACACATGGAGGGAGAAGGAAAGAAAGAAGGGAAGGAATAAAGGAAGGAAGGAACTGTAGAAAGATTTAAGGATGAAAGGATGGAAAGGTGAAAGGAGTAAACAAAAACAAACAAATAAATAAATGAAAGAGAAAGGATGGGGAAAGGGTGGAAAGAGGAAAGGAAGGATGGGAGGAACAAAGAGAGGAAGGAAGGATGGAAGGCACAGAGAGAGAGAGAGAGAGAGAGAGAGAGAGAGGGGGAGAATGGAAAGGAAAGAAAGTAAGGAATTGTAGAAAAATGTACAGTAAGGATGAAAGGATGGAAAGGTGAAAGGAATAGATAGATAGATAGATAGATAGACACACTGATAGATAGATAGATACCGATATGTGAACTTGTACTGAATACATTTAATACTACTACTGCTACTACTACTACTACTATTACTAATAATAATAATAATAATAATAATAATAATAATAATAATAATAAGTGGAAGAAGAAGAAGAAACAGAACTTCCAGTTAATGTTTCCACATTACATTATACAGTATAACCCTGTAGCTTTATGGCGGTCCCTCATTAGCTGGGTTGTTGCTGCGTTTTTGCCATTGTACATTAAAAAAATTCAACAATGGATTTGAACACATCGGATTAGAGAAGCTAAAACAGCAAAACAATTCATTCAAATTGATCCACTTTTAAAACCAACTGAAAGGAAAATTAGGGACTCATCTGATCTTCTTCACCCCCACCAGACAGTGCACAGACACAGTGCACAGACACAGTACACAGACACAGTGCACAGACACAGTACACAGACACAGTGCACAGACACAGTACACAGACACAGTGCACAGACACAGTACACAGACACAATACACAGACAGTGCACAGACACAGTGCACAGACACAGTGCACAGACACAATACACAGACACAGTACACAGACACAGTGCACAGTACACAGACACAGACACAATACACAGACACAGTGCACAGACACAGTACACAGACACAGTGCACAGACACAGTGCACAGACACAGTACACAGACACAGTACACAGACAGTGCACAGACACAGTGCACAGACACAGTGCACAGACACAATACACAGACACAGTACACAGACACAGTGCACAGTACACAGACACAGACACAATACACAGACACAGTGCACAGACACAGTACACAGACACAGTGCACAGACACAGTACACAGACACAATACACAGACAGTGCACAGACACAGTGCACAGACACAGTACACAGACACAGTGCACAGACACAGTGCACAGACACAATACACAGACACAGTACACAGACACAGTGCACAGTACACAGACACAGACACAATACACAGACACAGTGCACAGACACAGTACACAGACACAGTGCACAGACACAGTACACAGACACAGTGCACAGACACAATACACAGACACAGTGCACAGACACAGTACACAGACACAGTTGACAGACACAGCTCTACATAACAACACTGTATCAACTCTGCTCCATCTTCATCACTCTCTTCACGCTCTTCTCCCTATATGTGCGTCCGAACTTAAATATCTCCAGAGGAATCCTCTCGGGACAGCTTCCAGCACTTTTCACTTAAACAATTTCGTTTTCTCATCAAAGGGTCCTGTTCTGAGGGTCACCCTCATTTCCTCGGGCAAATTAGAGTCACGTCAGCTTCAGGAGCCCGAGAGTTCGCGCCGAATCGCCACTTCAGGACGAGGAGTAATGAGACGCAAAGCGAGAATGCAAAGACAATTGGAAAGCACTAATATGCTCAGTAAGGCAAAGTTCAGTGTCTGAGTCAGCTGGAGTGAAAGTGTTAGTGTGGAGGAGGATGAGGAGGATGAGGAGGAGGAGGAGGAGGAGGAGGAGGGATCAAGGAAGCAGAGACACCCTAGTTCACTAATGTTTAATTCTAATACAACATGCCCTGTTATTCAATCATGCAGCTATAATAAAAAGAAAAATGGAGGGCATTACGACTGACACTGTTAGTTAGTTCAAATGATCAGTGTAGCTTCAGCTTTTGAGTGTTGAACCTCATACACTCCTAAACTCCAAACATTTTCAGACCACATCGCGACGAAATCTTGAATGCGATTGGTTTTCGAATCACATGCTCATATTAATGCACTTAATATAACATAATATAATATAATGTTATTGTTTCTTTAGTAACAGACCATTCACGATGGAGAACTTTATTATTTGACGAAGCAAAATGTATAATCAGTGAGATGGACGGCGTCTCTAGCGTCAGTGTGGAGGTTTTTTTTTTTTGTCTTATTTACTTCAAGAGAGAGAGAGAGAGAGAGAAAAGAGAGGATTGAAATAAAAGGAGTGACTGATTACAGCTGTTAAATGATAGCAACAAACTTGTTTAGAAGAACATTAAATGGATGGGGGGGGGTGGGGGAGTATGACCTGATGCTCTTCAATAAATAAATCAATCAAAATATATTGTTGGTGAACTGCTGTGGTAAAAGAGTAATAAAACACTTCTGAGTCGTAACAGTGACTCTGCTTCGAGTCAGGTTCATCCCACTACCCTGTGATTGATTATTTTACTATACCAACATGTCCTCAAGAGCTTTATTTGTTACTTATGATGCAGGGATGTCAAGGGTTGATACCAGCATGGTGGAAGGACTGGTGAAGCCATGCTGGGAAAGTCCTCCTGAGGAGGACAGAAGGAACACTCCCTGCAGTGCAGCGTCTCTCAGCTGGTGAAGTGGGCAGTTGCTTTGCCATCGACTTGGACGGCGGACGACACAGCTGGGAATCAATCCCAGTCAGAAAACACAGTGTGTTTAGTGTTCTCGCTTCACACAGTCTCGCTTTTTCGAGCGTCTTCATTACAAGAGATGTGCTAGCTACCGTCCCCCCCCCACACCTTTTCAAGGCTGACAGATAAAACCTATCATTGTTTACACAGAGTGTGTATTCATTAGTCTTTTTATGACACATGAGCACTGAACGTTCAGATTTATCCATGGTTGTTAATTCGGCAGTGTTTGATTTAGTGTCTGTTATAGCGATACATTCACCTGCGGTTTAATCCCTCCACTCGGTCCCATCCACACTGCTGTGTATTCGAGCATCTTCGCTTCTTTGTAATAACGGTCTTTTCTAATGACGTTCCCCTAGAGGGTCCCCAGGAAGAGTCTCGACAAAAAGTGATAATTACATGAAATATACATAGAGAATAAAAGGAGTGTGTTTACATAACGCATCCCATAAATATCTGACTGGGAAGACATTGTTCTCCGGCTCCTTTTAAGCCCATCTCCCAGGGACGCCATTTTAATGACATGATGGTTTAAAGAGATGCCTCTCCGCTTCGCTCCATATTTAATTAACTTCTCCTTTTCTTTGCCGGAAAAAAGGGGGAATAAAGAGACAAACACTCGATAGCTCTGAGACAATAACAAATAACTGGGAAGAACAAGTGCGGGGGGGGGGGGGGTGGGTGGGGGGGGGGGTTTGAAGACCACGGGGTGAGACCTTGTCACGCTTTTGTGAGCTGTTTACAATGCACAGTAAGTAAGAGGATGGAGAGAGAGAGAGAGAGAGAGAGAGAGAGAGAGAGAGAGAGAAATAGTGCAAGAAGACTGGAAGAGAGAAAGACAGACCTCTTTACAAAGCAAGCTATTCAAGAACATAGTCGAAGAAAGGATACAACTAATACAGTAGATAGAGACAGAGATGGAGAGACTTAAAGTCTAAGCAGAGTAACAGACAGAGAGAGAGAGAGAGGGAGAGAGTAACAGAGTACAGACGAAGTCTTGAGGGAAGAGAAGAGGGAATTCTCATAAGCACATAAGGTGGAAGGGAAGGGGAGAAAGAGACGGCGGAAGAGAGGAAGACGCGGCGTTCCCGTGAGACTGCTCTCTGCAGTATTGCCTGCTTCTCCACTACGCAGGAGGGAAAGGGCGAGAGATGACACACTACCATTACAGAGAGTTAAAGTGACCGGGTACGCCTGCTCTGATGAGAAAAACGACTAGAAAATTAAATAACCTGACTAGCGTTTTAGGCGAAAAAATCCAAATGGGCCCTTTGTTTTTGTTTTTTTTATCACTGACAGGTTTAGTTTTTCTGTTTCTGACGGATACAAGTAAATTAAAACAAACAAAAATCTCTCTAGTATTATCATATATATAGACAGACAGATAGATAGATAGATAGATAGATAGATAGATAGGCAATAATACAAAACTACTATATTCCTATGTAACTGGAAACTAGATTACAGAATTAAATCAGTCCAGATTAACTAGCTTGTGTAATGCGGATGCGTGCTTCAGTGAACCACTATGCTGTGTCCTTAGGAGGTGTCAAATGCTATAATACATACAATGAGATAATATTCAGCTTTATGTCTGTTCCCTTTCTCTTACTCATAACATCACCAGTGTTAAATCAAATCTGAGTGCAAAAAAAGCCTCTGTTACGTATATGTGAAAAGGTCACTGCATCAAGTTTCAGTTTGGATCACAGTTCTATACAGTTTACACCACTGAACTGTACAAGTTCATTCACCTGATACTGGTTCGTTTAAATGTGCTGCATATTTCTAACACGCATACTGACTTTTATCCTACCACTAACGGAGGATGCTTATGAATCAGTTACTCAAATCTGTCCATACTGCAGGCTTCCTTCCTGTATAAGCAGATCTGTAAGATATAGTTTGGCCTACAGACAGATCTGTCTTTACTACAAGAAGTCAATGCATTGGAACTCATCTAACTCATTCAAAGCTTGATAATTAGTTGAAATTGAGTAGGGAAATGGCTAAATTACCTGTCTGATTGGGGTCATCTGTCTTTTTCTTTTCCCTCTCATTAAGTCTACTGTGATTCGAAATATTTGAGGCCATGCTGATGAGTTTACACATTTTGGATGAGTGAATGAATGAAGAGCATAATGGCGCATCAGTGGTAACGATGAGAAATGGTCAATTACAATTATGGGCCACAAAACCCCCCCCCCCAAAAAACAACGCTGACTCATCAGTTAAAGTCCTCGTCAACTTATTTCCATGATTAGCTTCTCACTATTAGCAGGTTAACATGCCTCAAACTATAGCCATCAGCTGCAAAATAAAGAGATTTCAGTATGCATTTTTTGTTACAATGTTGTAGTTAGTGTTGAGTTATTTAGCTATCCAGGTTGCTTATGTAATGTTTAGCAACTGTTGTGATAGCCTCTGACTTTTTATAGTGGTTATAGTGAAGTATACTCTATACAGTGCGTACATATTAAATAATTTTATAGTGTGATAACTGCAAAGCTAGATGGAAACAGGATTTAGCGACGTATGTTTAGTTACTCCAATCATTAGACCTTGGTTTAACCAAAGCTGAAACAATAGCCTGCTACCTCATGATTTTACCTAGATAACTATTTATGTTTTGCTAACGTATGCCAATGATGGTTCCTTGCTGCGATGCTAACTTAATAGCAGACTAGGACTGGTTAACTAGATTTTGTTGACAGTTTTCCCAAATTGTTAATGATTAATAAGTCTTTTCAGTATATTTCTGGCACATAAGTAAGATGGCTGTGAATATGTATAATACAATTGATATTTTGAGATTATAGTTTAAATCAGTATTTTTTTTAAACATTAAAAAAAAAACTTCCTGCCTATATTTAACTTTTCCCAATATGAATAAATGAGTTTGTTTGTTTGTTTGTTTGTTTGTTTGTTTGTTTACAGTCATGTGAAAAAATAAGATAAGTAAAAATTTATTTATTTATTTATTTTTTAAACATATTTGGACAAGCAAACATTTGATCATTTTTGAAACAGTGCCTATTACTGTAAAAAACAAAACAAAACAAAAAAACAACAACAACAACAACAAAAAAAACTTGATATACTTGATATACAAAACCACATGGAAAATTAGCTTTTTCAATCATTTATTCAACAGAAATATAAATAGATGTGATCTTTAGTGGAAAAAGTAGGTACACCCTTTTCCTCAGAAGCTAGTATTGCCCCCTTTAACAGAAATAACTTCTTGTAGGTGTTTTGCATAATTGTCCACCAGGCTTGCTGGAATGCAATATTCTTTCAGTTGCAAGATGTTTGAGGGTTTTCTTGCATGTTCTGCCAGTTTCACATGCACCCGCAACATTTCAATGGGATTCAAATCCGGGCTTTGACTAGGCCATTGCATAACCCTCCATTTCTTCTTTTTGAGCCATTCCTTCAGGAATTTTCTAGTCTGTTTAGGATCATTATCCTGTTGAAAGGTCCACTTTCAGATCTTCATCTTCAGCTTTCAGACAGACGGCCTCACATTAACTTCAAGCACTCTTTGATATGATGCAGAATTCATAGTTGAATCAACGAATGCAAGCTGTCCAGTCCCTGAGGCAGAGAAGCAACCCCAAACCATAACATTTCCACCACCGTGCTTCACAGTTGGTATGAGGCGCTTCTCCTGAAAAGCTGTCTTTGGTCAACGGCAAACATATCTGCTGTTATTAGACATTATTCCAAAAGGCCTGGTCTTTGCCTACATACTCGTTGGCAAACTGCAGTCCTGCAAAGGCTTTTTCCTGGCACACCTCCCATGTAGCTCAAATTTGTGCAATCTCTTTCTGATTGTAGAAGCATGCACTTTAACACCAACAGCAGTCAGACTTACTAGCAGATCCTGTGATGAAATCCTGGGGTTCTCGGGGACTTCTTTTTGCATCAGACGGTCTGAATTTTGGGCTGAATTTGCCGGGACGACCAGTCCTGGACAAATTGGCAGTCGTTTGTAATCTGCGGCATTTGTAGATTATTTTCCTCACAGTGGAATGATGTATTTCAAATAATTTGGAAATCTTTTTAAATCCCTTGCCAGACTCATAGGCATCCACAACCTTTTTTTTTTCTTTTTCTGAAGGCGTTACGGAGCTCTTTAGATCTTGGCATGATGACACCACACACCTCAATAACAAAGGGAACACTAGATATGAAAGGTGTATAAATAAGACCAGTTCCACCTGCACTTCCTGAGCAGGTTCTAATCACTGGCACCCGATCTTCAACACCTGATTCTAATTATATGGATTTGAAGGTGTGAGAAATGTAGGGGTGTACTTACTTTTTCCATGTGACTGATCTGTTTTTTTGTTGTTTTTTTTTTGGTTCATTTAAATTGTGAAAATTACTACAAAATGTCAATTTTATGTATCATTTGATAGAGTGTATCAACTTTATTAATAGACACATTCAAAGAGGATCAAATGTTTGCTTGTCCAAATATGTCCAAAAAAAAAAAAAAAAGCCCACAATTTCCATGGGGTGTACTTATTTTTTCACATGACTGTATTCCTATGATTTTTAGCAGCACAAGGAACACATACCCTATGTCAACAGCCAACTGTATTGAAAACTCTTTCCTATGATGATGGACTACATATTTATACTCCAAAGAAACAGGAAATGGTCAAACAGCATTTATTATGGAGCGCTGTCCATGATTTTGATATGCCAATTTATCTTACTGAGTTCTTCCTCCGAAGCTGTCTATTTGCAGCTTTTGGCGAATGGTTTCTCCAGTTATTTGAGTGGAAAATTTAAATAATTGTGTCATTTATCATTTCTTTAAAGTTTAGACCATCGAGTCAAAGATAAAGAGTAAAGTTTGTCTTTTCAGTGCACTTGGCTCTCATATCTCATCAGTACTTCCCTTGTCTGCAGCTCTTTTCCTAGCTCTGTTTCTTACTCTACTCACACTGCTAACTCTAATGGGATTTAAAGTCGCTTTCACCCTGAGAAGTAGGAATCGCATTCCATCACTTCCTGCTAGATTCAGTATGGGGGACACACACACACACCTGTTCTGGAGCTCCAGACTCCTGGATAGTATGACGGTGAGAGACTGTGAAGCTGATGCTAGAGGGCGACTCACCCCTCAGGCATCGTAGCTCACTAGAGGAAAGTTAATTAGCCGTCCAGGCAGGACCTGGGGGCTTAAAAGTGGTCGGCATCAGAGAAAGACTGCGAGAACAATGTGATCCAGAGGCATTCAAAGTTTGGCAGTGTACAGTGCATTTGCTGCACATTGCATGTGAAACACAGTGTACTTGTTATCTGGTGTATTTGTAGTAATGCGTGGGGGTGGATGTGCTCACCACTGCCAAGTTTCTCTGAAACTCCTCCAGGACCTGAAGGCGATATTCACAGTTCTGGGCTTTTTTTTCCCTCCAATTATCACCTGAAACTTATTCTTGTGTTTCTTTTCTGTGCCTGCTGAGGAAGTTCCACCACACTTAAACCTCTGCAGAACTTCTGGGTGGCCTTGAAGAGTTTAGGCCCAGGCTCTGATCTGTGCCTGTGGTGATGAGCATTGCAATCACACGGTTGGAAATAACAAAAAAAAAAAAAAAAAACAACGGGAAATTCAACTTTCCCAATTCAGTTTTAACGATAAATATTGCCATAAAGCAGCTCTGAAGAAATACAGATGTAGATTTTGATCCATAATGAGCAAACCAGATGTGACAGTAGAAAGGAAAAACTTTGAAAAGCTTGAGAGGAACCACACTCAAAATGGAATCCATCCTCTCCTGGGTGACCCTGGATACTGGGGGATATAAATCATTACTATTCTTCTACTATACAGTTATAAAGTCAAACAGTACTGTTTTCAGTATGAGTGTATTGTGATTAAGAGTCCAGGGATGACCATAGGACAGTGTTTTTGATTATAGCAGTTACAAGGTACAAAATTAATGATTATGCCATGAATAACACTGCTAGTTACTATCCAGCATCATAGCACCCTTAAGGGTTATTCACTTTGTTCCTCTGGACAAACCTGTAAAGGTTCGATGTAGAATTATATATATATATATATATATATATATATATATATATATATATATATAAAAGAGACTGTTCCATGCAGAACCCTTAAGAGCATACCTCCAATTGCCAAAACCAACTTGATTGCATAATCATTCAGTCGCCATATCAATAGTCCATGACTCCATGCAAAAGCAATGATTTGATTGGTTTTACTGGTTGTAAAAAGTTTATTCAGTGTTTAGCTGATCAACTGAAACATAGTATTCATGCCAGCATTAGCAGTGTTATTTACATATTGTTGCAATAGCAAGTAAAATGGTTATGTTCGCCTTGGAGGCCATGAATATAGCCTACTGGAGTTATTACCATGGTGATGAAATGATACCACACCCAAGCCTCTAATGGTACTCATTCTTATTTCCAGACCAGCAGCATTTTTGTGCTCCAACCAGCTGAAAAACCATTCCAATGTTGCCAAATTAATTCAATGGTGGTTAAGCATTCAGCTCTGAAAGTGGCCAAAAAGTGGACCAGCACAGATTCCTGGACAATGGAAAAATGATTTAATGATTTAAAGTCACTTGAAACTGAATAACACTCTTATTTAAAAAAGATTCCATTTACCACACTTAAGGTTTCTTTGGTTTGGCCCACTAGGGGAATTCTCTATAGATCCCCCCCAAAAAGTGCTTCCCTATCATCGTGTTTTACTTAGAACCCTTGAGAAACCCTTCTTACTATGAATGCATAATTATTATACCTAAGAATACAACCTCTATGGAAGCATTATGAATAGTGCCTTCAATAATCAACTGTCATACTTTACCGGATCCCTGGTGAATGGACAAATGTCATGGATGAATGAGTCAATAAATTCAATCATCACTGACAGTCATGCTCACATTTTCTCCTTGTCTGTCTCTCTAATCATGATAGAGATCTCATTAGCCTTCAAAAGGATTTCCAGTGACATTCAGGTAAGTCTGTAGGGCATCACAACTACCCAAATCTGGCGTAGGCCATGTACGCTAGCAGTCCATGCTTTCTGCCTCCAGCTTTTGATTTGTATATCTGTTCAGATGCTTCTCTGCAGGCTGACATGGCCCTGTGTGATGGCATGTGCCAAAAAATCCCCCCACAAACCCCTTGTTTTTGGGAAGCAGCGAGACAGGCCACTGTCTCCCATGCACATGCTCAGGCGACAGACATTGCAACGGTCCTGCTCTCGCCTCCGCGAGCACATTTAATTAAATCACAAACACGAGCAGGAGGCCACCACCCGCTTTAATGGAATGGATGAAGTGGGCCAGGATGCTGTTGGCAAACATGAAGAGCTGGATGCCTCTGAATACCCTTGAAGCTTATTAAAAGTGCCTGGCAACGTTAGTCGCTAACTATGTCACTGCCAAACGTGCATTCAGTTTGATGGTTAAACTGGGAGAGATGGGCTGTAATGTTTTCGATGTGTGCTCGGGCATTCGGCTAACTTCAAACAGATTGTCTGCATCACAGATGTGCGGCGAGCTCTGTGAGGTATCTGATGCCTCTTTACCTCTTTATTTCAGAGAGACACTTTCCATTTAGCTACGATTGGGTGATGAGTAGTGACAAGTAATCTCTGCAGGGCTAGTATCAATAGATCATTGCATCAGTACTGACTACCAAAGGCAGGGTTTGAAAACTGAGACGCTCTATTTCTCTGAACACGATGCGATGCACAACTGGATGGCAAAGCACTGTAAGCCGCCTATATCATCTGCACCACACTTCCAGTAGTCTACATATATCGAATGTTGAATATTAATTTGTACCTGAGGTAGAAAAATCCATGGTGTATACTGTACACTGTCATCATCTATGCACAATGAAAATAAAGCAAATCACATATCCCACAGATAGAGAAGGAAACAGCTGGCATTCCCAGATTGTCTTGGGTTTTAGCTGTGTTGGTGCCATCTATAACCACTGGGATTGAGCACAGAGGATATGAAATGAAGTGATAGACTGTCAGGAATCTGCCCCATAATGCATTGGAATAGAAATATAATGCTAGCATTAATGAACGATAGTGTAGCAGGCTGGAACGGTATGTACAAATGACCATTTTACATTTCAAGGTACGAGACAATGTACAATTTATGTACAAGCCCAATTCCAAAAAAGTTGGGACGCTGTGTAAAATAGATGTAGCTATATGTAGATAAAAAAAAAAAAAATAACGCGATGGTTCGCAAATCTCATAAAGCCGTACGTTATTCACAATAGAACATGGAAAACAAACCAAATGTTTAAACCGAGGAAATGTACCGTTTTAAGACAGAAAATAAGGTCATTTTGAATTTCATAGCCGTAAGACGTCTCAAAAAAGTTGGGACGGAGGCAACAAAAGGCTGGGAAAGTACGTGTTAGTAAAAAGAAACAGCTGGAGGTTAGACTGTCGCCTGGACATGGTTCTTCCACCTGGGAGTAACATACTGTAGGAATTTCCCTGTAGCTAGTCAGGGACATTTTTTTGGCAAAGTGTCTGAAATATTCCTAAGTGCTTAGTACCCTTGACTGGGCTACTGTCTTCTTATACACTGAAGTGAACGTAGATTGAAGAGTTTTAATATACCTTATGTTGTATGCTGTGCTGCGAACACAATTCTACATTCTAATTACGAGACATGAGGCTAGCTCTAGCGGCCCAAACCCCTGAATCTTGTGCCCTCATTCCCATGATACTACAAGGGTGTGGAAACCCATTATTAAAGGAACATATATGCTCTCATGGAATTCTACTACTTGACCATAGTGAACATGTCCCAGTAGATACAACATCAAGTCCTCCACGACCCAGAGAAGGAATGTCAGCAATGCTTAGAGGCATGCTAGTCATCCTGATAAAGAACATTTGATCAGTTTAGCATGAACTGCAGGTGCTTATGGAATGTTGGCATGGGCAGTGAGGCAACAGACTGTTTGGCTGTTACCCCTGCTAACAATGTAAACCCATATCACAGCCTGCAGATGCAGAGAGCCTGAAAAGAGTTGGTCAGACAGACCCCTGAGGAACACCACAGTTCTTCTGGACCCTGATGCTCAGTAAGGTTGGCCAAGTAGTTTCCTCTGTGAAGCAGCTGAGGGACACAAGTTGAGGGTGGTTTTTAAAATGGAGTCTCATATGAATTAAGATGTTCAGAAGGAGATTTCCAATTTAAAAATTATATATATATATATATATATATATATATATATATATATATATATATTTTTTTTCATTGCTTTCGGTGAGAGTACATATTCGGGAACCATTTTTTTTTTTTTGCTCCTTCACCTCCTACTCTGAGAAAAGCAAACGCTATCTAAGATGAGTCCTCCCACGTTTTACACATTGCTTTTCAATGATTCCCATAAGGCCAATATTTTCTCTGCCTTACTAGCAGGAGGCACTGAATTGAATAGAATTGAACTGAATTCTATTGTGAGCTTTTTTTTTTTTTTTTTTTTTCTTCCCTCACAGATTATCACAGATTAAAAAAACGTCTGGACATGACCTAATATCAGAAGCATGCACAAATCTAATATATATGTCAGAAAATGCAGTAATTACATAAAGGAAATGTGTTACACAACGACAGAAAGTCCTAGAAACACATACGCACATATACACACACAGAGAGTTATCTTCATACAATTTTAATGTTTTTTTTTTGTAATGTTTTCATCACATGAGAACACAAAAAAAAAGAGGTCTAGCAAATTCAGACCCCGGTTAATATTTGTATATAACATTTTTTCCCCCCCCTGTTAACACCAGAAGTTGTCACCCTTGTTAAAAGTTTGATTTCCCAAAGTCTTGTGGCTGAATTGACAGTCACTTGTCAAGCGCCTTTCGAACATGAACATCCATGAAAGTATGGAGTGTTACAAAAGTGCATTTCAGGTTCGACTAATTCCAAACTGACATATATACCAGAGATCCATGAGAATACTGTACACATTACCATGTCTCACAGCATGAATAGAACGATAGCATAGCGACGGAAATGACTCGGCTCGGCTTACTCGTGGGCGGAGGGTACAAATACTTGTTTTTCTTTCGTTTTCATAATTTTTTTTTTTTCTGACCAGAACCTCACCATATAATCGAGTGATAGCAGCCAGAACAGACCTGAAACAGAGGATACATTTATTCCCCATTGCATGTCTGACAAAAAGGGAAAAAAAAAAAGAAAAAAGAAGGGACAATTCCAGTCATATCCAGCCTTCGGTGACGGGTAAACATTAATAACAGAAATGTACAAGTGTAGAGAGCAGTTTCTCATCCAGAGGGAGGGAGAACGAGGAATGGGTCCCATCTGTGAACTCCTTCCAACCCAAAGAGTCTTTCAATACTTCTTTTAACACAAAACTGTTTTGTTTTTGTTGTTGTTGCATATATCAAGTATCCCTTCTATCCTTTTTTCTCTCTTTGCTTTCAGAACAATTGAGATACACAAGTGTACTCCACATATTTTTAGCTGAGGTGTGTTAGTTTTTGTAAAAAGTTTTGCTCAGGCCATGCTGGTGATCAGGCATCTCATCCCACGGCTCGAGAGGGTGCATCACAGACAACTGGACGTGTATCAGCCGTTAAAAATCGTCCACCTGACGTCGAAGGTCTCTGGCTGACGATTTGTCCATTTAAAATGGTTTAAACAAAGTGTAATACTTTTTTTTTTTCCCCCCCTCAACAAACAGTATGTACAATGGCGAGCGCAAGAACGCATAAGAGCTGACAGACAGCAAGACGGAAAGAACGGTATTTACAAACATGTTGGATAAACAACGTGTCAACGTCAAATTTCACAAGGATATGTCTTGCCTCTGGCTCTCGGGTTAATTATTATTTTTTTTTTGTGAACTGAAATGAACATTTCAGTGCAAAACTGACAAAAAGAGCACAATGATTGGTGGATGTCGTTGGCGAGGCTCTTTATGTTGAGTTGAACTTCCTTGTTAGCTGCTGCTGTGCTGGCTCAGAGTGTGATTCTGCAAAATAGAAGAAAAAAAAAGACCAGATATCAGTCGATATGAACGCTATAATTGATTTAACTTTCATGTTTTCTGAAGCGCCCTTCACTTTCCCGCAATTTAACTGTATATTACTGTAATCATAGCATCCTGGCACAAGTATATCACATCCGTCTCATAAACGTATATCCGGTTATGCGTGTTTCTCGTCCGAAAAGCTTTACCCTTCGTAATTCGTTCACCCAAATGAAGCTGCCGTGTTTTCCTGTCGAGCGACACGTCTACCTTCGATAAAACAATCAGGAACCGCGTGCACGTCATCCGTCCGGACTCCTTAGGAACAAGAAGGAACAATGCCGGATGAGAAAACGTGTCTGACGGACATGTTTGGCGTTTCCATTATCTAAATCCAATTAGTAGAGAACGGAGCGGAATTTGCATGGGGATCGACAGAGCTCGGCCCTGTGCGGCAGCAGGTATGGTAGAAAAGCACAGAGACATAGCAGGTGACGCGCTCGAGCTGTCAAACCCCCTCAAACCGCGACGTCTCAATCCGAACGCAAACGCCCAGGGATCGATGGCTGTGGCCATGACAACCAGCCAGGAGCTGAGTCTTTCTCATACGAGCAGAACGAGGTGAATAACATAATAATTTCTTGCTTTTGTTTTCCGACAAAGCCGACGACTGCTGTTAATTAATACGTCCAATCGAATCCGAGTCGAATCCTTATATGCGTTTACTGAACCACGAGGCTCAGTGGTGTTGATAAAACTCTGTATTGAATGTAAGCACCACTGTATATTTAATACGAACCGTGATTATAATGTGCAGTCTAAGTGGTGCACGGTGCTCTGGAAAACAGTGGAGTCTGAAAATGAAAAATCGATGTGAAATGAACAATAAAAGGCTCGGTCATTTGTTACCTCCGAATGATTAGGCTCTTACTGTTCATTTCTCATTGATTTCTCTCCCCTTCCTGCCGTCCCTTTCGTATCAGATATTAATATGCACAAGCGAAGGAAAATTTCAATTGGATGTGAAAAACAAACAAACAAACCAACAATTAAAATAAAATTAAAATAAACCCTTTAGATTTATCAGCAGAGGTAAGTGCATGCAAATTACAAGTGTTTTGTTAACCCTCGGATCTAGTTGGAATCATCGAGGCATGAAATCAAACGGTTGGGGGAAAAAATCAAACGATCTTCAGAGATAACGTACCGACGCCGATTGTACACACAAAGACACTCAAGCAGCAAAAATAAAATAAATACAGATACACCTGTGTGCACTAACAAAAGCACGGAGGGAGCCTCTGTGAAGGGAAGTGTGGACCTGGGGGGGCAGTGGAACTGGTGTCCCTGGTGGGCCGAATCCAGGTCATCTTTTGAAGTGACTGCTAATCCCTTTAATGCAAACTACATGCCCCACTTGCTGTTCTCGCTCTATAACGCAACCTTGGATGCCTCAAACTGGCACGGATTAAGTACACCTGTCACAAGCTTGCCTTATTAGTAGCAAATAAAATACAGGGGAAAAAAAAACCAACAACAACGTCGAAGACTAAACAGCAGTGCAAATATATGACATGGTATTTTCAAACGTTTACTATTGTGGTTTCTTTGACGTACGAAGGTGGACATACAATAAAGTTGCTGTTCAAACGATTCAAATTGTTAGAACACTGTTGCTAGGCAACTTCATCTACAGTAGTACAGTGGAAATAAACAAACAAAACAAACAAAATGATCGGAAATATCAACATTTACCTCAGATATGGCGTTAGATGTCCAAGAGAAGACTTCATCAGTCTACAATTACACTAAAAGATACATAACGCACTCGCTACTTAAGCGGTGAAACTTTTGAGAAGGCTGTTGTTATGCGAGTGGGAAATTTGGAAGCTATGATTGAGCTAGCTAGCATAGAGGCATTGTTTCTTTTATACTGACAATTTAAAGGCAATGACAGTGGAAACAAGACAAAAAAAAAACCAAAACAATTTAGGAAACAATTAATATTTACGTGTCGGTAAGTTTTTAAATAGCTAAAATATACCATACTTGTAAAATTAGACTAAAAAGTATATTATGTGCTCACAAGTCAAGTGGTTAAACTTGTGAGAGAAGGCTGCTATGGAACTGTGAAACACTAAATGCTGAGGAGGGAAGCTACAGTTTAGCTAGCTAGCACAGAACCATCACAGTTGCGATCAAAATGATTCAACCCCCATTGTAAATCCGGATAACTGTCAAAATGTACAGACTTTCAGCTGTTTGCGATGAACAAATCAAACCAAAGCGATTGAAATAGTTCAACACAACGAATGCTTCAAGTGGTTCAACCGAAAACGCAACTTACAATGACTTCTCCAGTCGCAAAATGAATCAACCCGAATAGAATCCCTCACAACAGCACAAATATGCAACACAGGTGTTGTCTCAAGCTCACCTGATCCAACTAATCAGTGTGCTTTACGCTCACTATTCAAGTAGTTACATTTACGACAACACTGTTTCTAGCTAGCTACAAATTAGCTAGCTAGCATACAGTAGATCTGTTATGTCTTTTACATGGACAATTTAAAGTCGTAGTGACGGGGAAACAAGACAAAGTAATACAGAATATTAAGTTTTACCTCAGCTGTGTTGTTAGATTACTAATAAATGACTTGTATCGCTTAAATAATACTGTAAGTACACTTAGCACCGACTGCTAACTGAATGTTCATGGTTAATATCGGTTTATACTGAGAAATCGAGACGATTTTTTAATTTTTTTTTTTTATCTCCACAGTCCATTTGAAATCATTTCATTAACATGAAATAGTTTCTGTAAGACTTCATTTTTTTTTTTTTTTTATAAATTGGTGACTGTGTAAGACAAATGAGTGGTTCATGTATCTATAAATACAAGGTTAGAAAGTATCACGCTGTCTATTCATGCAAAAAAGGTTGATGTCCTTTAAATAGGAATAGGTGGACTTTTTGGATTTAGATTGAAGTACATAAAACATAATGTAGTCTCTACAGCTTTGGGCTGTCAAGCGCAAGCCTGGATTATTCACCTTCATCCCTAAATCCACCTCACACTTCCAGGACCCTATGATGCCGGGACAGGCAAGGTAATAAGAAGTTGTGATGCCAGGGGCAGGGGCAAGGGGAAAATAAAGTTGGTGTGTGAACATGGCTGTGTTCAAACTCTCACCTTCATTCCAGTCTGAGTGACTGAGGCAGCCATTTACTGACAGAAGCAGCAAGAAACCGAGGGAGGGAGGAAGAGGGTTTCTCCTGAGACAAACCCCCTCCACCCCAAACCTCATCCTCCTCCTTCACCTCCTCCCCTGGTGGCAGAAGGAAGGAGCAGAGCTGCAGCTTCCTTAATGAATGCGGTCCATTACCCATCAGCCCTGCTTGTCGGCAGCTCCCTAGCCTCAGCGGCCTGGGGCTTCAAATGGCAGGATATTGACACGCGGCGCCGCAAAGTGACTGAGCGAGTGTGTGCCGAGGTGTTTGTGGCGTGTGGGGGGAAAGGAAAGGAACGTGCATAAGTGTGTGTGTGTGTGTGTGAGAGAGAGAGAGAGAAAGAGAAGACAGAAGGAGAGAAAGATCGAAAGGGGAGGGACAAAGAGAGAAGAAAAAGAGTGCGTGTAGGTGTGTGAGTGTCTGCCTGCATTATTGTGTACAGGCATTTGTTGTGTGTGTGTGTGTGTGTGTGTGTGTGTGTGTGTGTGCGTGCGCGCGCACACTCAAGTGCATGCCGAGACCCCAAAGGGATGCGGCTCCTTGGATATAATGTAGGGCTCGCAACAGCTATTAAAGGGGAAAATAAAGCCTCATGGGGGAGCAGTGGTCTACCTCTTCCTTTAAACATGTGACAAGCTCTCTCTCTCGCGCGCTCTCTCTCTCCCTTTCTCTCTCTCACTCTTCAGGCATTCTCAAGGACAGTGTTAAACGACTTCAGTGGCAGCCATGCAGGCTGGAGAAGGGTGAAAAAAAAAGAAAACAGAGGAAGAAAGACAAAAGGGAAAAGACAAAGCCTGCCTCTGCGTCTGAGGCTACCCAGTGTGTTTTGGCGAGAGCGAACGACAGCACCGGTCTCGCTCCGAGCATCTCAATTATTATCTGTATTAAAAATCTAAATACCGGAGTGTGTGTTGCGCTCATTCCGTCAGCTGTTCTCATAATGAATATATGGCAAGTGTGTAAACATGGCGGATTCAATTCAGAAGCGCGTATTATTACACCCACTCTAAATTACTATCTACAGAGACACGGCACGGCCTAGAGACAGAAACAAATCAATACCGTAGCGAGAACGCTAACGCAATGAGAGCAGCGTGGTCCTTGCATATGCATTCGCATCTACACAATCTCTGATAACTCACAATGCAGTTTCCAAAGGCAACTCATCATTTTATATTAAACAATAATCTCATATTTACATGTTATATTAAAAGACACGCAATTTCATATGTACTTATGTGTTTCTGGATTTGTTCCAAAGACTTGGTGTGTGTGTGTGTGTGTGTGAAATGTGGGCTTGTTACAGAAAGTGCTTTTTCAAAAAATAATGAAATCTGTGTCACTGTGGACCTTTTCAAAATAATCATACAAGGTCAGTGACTGAATTCTGGCAGGATATAACAACTACAAAGAAGCCACTATGTTCTCCATCACTGTGTTCTGTCACACTGTGTACTTCCTCACTGCGTTCTCCATCACTGCATACTCCATCACCATGTACTTCCTCACTGCGTTCTCCATCACTGCATTCTCCATCACCATGTACTTCCTCACTGCGTTCTCAATCACTGCATACTCCATCACCATGTACTTCCTCACTGCGTTCTCCATCACTGCATTCTCCATCACCATGTACTTCCTCACTGCGTTCTCCATCACTGCATACTCCATCACCATGTACTTCCTCACTGCGTTCTCCATCACTGCATACTCCATCACCATGTACTTCCTCACTGCGTTCTCCATCACTGCATACTCCATCACCATGTACTTCCTCACTGCGTTCTCCATCACTGCATACTCCATCATCATTTACTTCCTCACTGCGTTCTCCATCACTGCATACTCCATCATCGTTTACTTCCTCACTGTGCTCTCCATCACCATGTATTTCCTCATGGTATTCTCCATTACCGTGTTCTCCATTGCTGCATTCTCCATCAATGCATACTCCATCACCATGTTATCTATCACCATGTACTTCCTTACCGCTTTCTCAATCATTGTGCTCTCCACCATGTACTTTCTCACTGCATTCTCCATCACCATATACTTCCTCACTGCGTTCTCAATCACTGCATACTCCATCACCATGTACTTCCTCACTGCGTTCTCCATCACTGCATTCTCCATCACCATGTACTTCCTCACTGCGTTCTCCATCACTGCATACTCCATCACCATGTACTTCCTCACTGCGTTCTCCATCACTGCATACTCCATCACCATGTACTTCCTCACTGCGTTCTCCATCACTGCATTCTCCATCACCATGTACTTCCTCACTGCGTTCTCCATCACTGCATACTCCATCACCATGTACTTCCTCACTGCGTTCTCCATCACTGCATACTCCATCACCATGTACTTCCTCACTGCGTTCTCCATCACTGCATACTCCATCATCATTTACTTCCTCACTGCGTTCTCCATCACTGCATACTCCATCATCGTTTACTTCCTCACTGTGCTCTCCATCACCATGTATTTCCTCATGGTATTCTCCATTACCGTGTTCTCCATTGCTGCATTCTCCATCAATGCATACTCCATCACCATGTTATCTATCACCATGTACTTCCTTACCGCTTTCTCAATCATTGTGCTCTCCACCATGTACTTTCTCACTGCATTCTCCATCACCATATACTTCCTCACTGCGTTCTCCATCACTGCATACTCCATCACCATGTACTTCCTCACTGCGTTCTCCATCACTGCATACTCCATCACCATGTACTTCCTCACTGCGTTCTCCATCACTGCATTCTCCATCACTGCATACTCCATCACCATGTACTTCCTCACTGCATTCTCCATCACTGTATACTCCATCATCATTTACTTCCTCACTGCGTTCTCCATCACGGCATTCTCCATCACTGCATACTCAATCACCATGTACTTCCTCACTGCGTTCTCCATCACTGCATTCTCCATCACTGCATACTCCATCACCATGTACTTCCTCACTGCGTTCTCCATCACTGCATACTCCATCACCATGTACTTCCTCACTGCATTCTCCATCACTGTATACTCCATCATCATTTACTTCCTCACTGCGTTCTCCATCACTGCATTCTCCATCACTGCATACTCCATCACCATGTACTTCCTCACTGCGTTCTCCATCACTGCATACTCCATCATCGTTTACTTCCTCACTGTGCTCTCCATCACCATGTATTTCCTCATGGTATTCTCCATCACCGTGTTCTCCATTGCTGCATTCTCCATCAATGCATACTCCAACACCATGTTATCTATCACCATGTACTTCCTTACTGCTTTTTCAATCGTTGTGCTCTCCACCATGTACTTTCTCATTGCATTCTCCATCACCATGTACTTCCTCACTGCGTTCTCCATCACCACATTTCTCCCTCACTGTTTTCTACTGCATCATGTTCTTCCTCACTGTATTCTTCCTTACCGTGTTCTCCCGCATCACGTTCTCATGTTCTCATCTCACCATGTTCCCCCATACCCTATTCTCCCTTGCCATGTTCTCCCTCACCGTCTTCTCTGTCACCACTATGATTTGGAGATGAACAATGGGTTCAGAGCCTTCCTCAATGGTACAAGATCTCCAAAGTTCACTTCCTTTTCTTCCCTCATCACAGAAACTCCACTACTCTCTTTAGTCTTCCTTTTCTTCTCCATCCAGTCTTCCTCAGTCCCTGCTGTCCTTTTATGCCATTACATAATTGTATACCAACGTGTTGATGTGTTTGGCATTTGGGGGTCATGGGTGGAGGTTTGGGTGGAGAAAAAAACGGCAAAACGCTACAAAACCTATCAGCGGTTCACTTAAAGCCCATGCAAACAGGTGCAATTTGTCTGAAGTGTGTTAAGACATGGCTGAGGGATAAGAGAGAAAGATAGAGCGTGAGAGAGAGAAGTAGAGGTAGAGAGAGACTACGTGGCTGGGAAGCTGCTGTTGATTTATTAAGAGATCGTTAGTTTTGGCGGCTCCCATTTCTCTGGCGCTTATTGATACGGTTGGGCGATGGATCGGCCGGCTGGGTTTATAGGACACGGCGAGAGGTGGATGTTTTGCTTCTTAGCCACCTGGGAGAGGCCTAAAATGAGCTCCAGGCTATCGTTAAGGATTTCTTTCTATTTCTTGTAAAACTGTTGAGAACTATTCCACCACAGAGTTAAAAACGGAAAGAATAAAAGTTAGAACTTCAAACAAGTAATCTGACTTACCTATGGTGTATATATATATATATATATATATATATATATATATATATATATATATATATAAAATCATCTTGGCATAGACAACAGCAATGTATGTGTTATAAGTTAAATATTTAGCCTCCCTAATGAACATGACACTGTGTTCACTAAAAGCTAGAGAACAATCTGCTGAATCTGCTTTAAAAAAATCATGATTCCTGGTGCTTTCGTGGTTTTCCATATGGATGGATATCACAATACAGAGAGTCCCAAAAGTTTAACAGGTGATTACTGAATGATTCTAGATGCGTTTGGTGTTTTTAATAGGATTCAAATATGTCCAACAGGAGCCTCATGGTCTCTGATGGTGTAGTAATAAGCATCGTTGGTTGAATTCCCAAATATGACCGGTTAGAAGGTGTTGATTCATTTTCTTTTGATCTAGCTGCAACAATCACAGGTTTATAGGACTAATACGTCAACATTTCTATAGTAACAACTCGTTCAGACGGACTTGCGTGAAGGACGCTCCGTATAAACATGTTAAAAAGTGATTACAAATACATCTACGGGGAAGTTTTCTGTGAGGAGACGTTTATTTAACGTTTAAGGAAGGAGTCTCCAGTGTCAATGTTACGATTACACTGACATTTATTCATTTAGCAGACGATTAGTGACCGATTAGTTACAATGTCTATAACATAAGTGATAGCAGGAATGAACTTGTTTCGACAACGTTAAACGTAATTGTAAACAAAGTAAATGTTCTTTAACTGATAATTATTATTTTTTTTTTTTTTTGGCAAATTGCTGAGGTATAAGAGGAATAAAATGCTCAAGGACATGCTGTTATTGGATAATAATCAACTTGCATTATCTTCATTTTATATTGAATAACTGAAATAAATAAACAAATAGAAATCATAAATAATTCCTGTTAACTCCATTTCACTCTGAATCACACCTGATTATTTATCGCTGATTATTTTCCCACAACAGCATGCCCCCGTGTGTGTTTTTCCCCCCTCACTTAATGGACTTAACTTCTGTTACACTCTTTGTAGTCTATAATAATATAGAATTTCAAGCTCCGCAAGGAAAGATGTTACTAATGACACATTGGCTATATTGTGAATCTGTCACTGAGACTATTAAATCCATTGCATCCTGGTGAGAAAATGTTCAATGAAAAATTTTTCACCAATTTCCATTGGAAGCGGAAAAAATATTCCCAATGTGAACCTCTGAAAACCATATTTTACGATTTATTTTGTCACGTATTTAGGTTTTAATGTGAACCTGATCCGCGTTACAAACCACACGCAGCAATACACCACTATCCTCTTCCAGCATCACTCTATGTTCAGGGTTAAAGTAGTCATTCTGAATCATGTGCAGTTCCCCTTAAGGCTTTTAGAGGGCTTTCTTGTGTAGTCTGAGCCTCAGGAATGGCCAGAGAGAAAGGCCTCTTAGCACACTGCCTCATGGGGCTCTGTGAAAAGGAAAAGGAGGCAGCAGACGACGGCTGAGAGATCGAGAAGAACAGCACTTAGACAAAGAGACAGCCACATAGAACACAGCTCACCGTTCAGAGTGCTCATGTCAGCTACGGGCAAAGTAAAACTGCTAGCACACGGACCATGTGCATACTAGCACATCTAAAAATCCCAAAGAAAGTACCACACCGATAGCCAACAGTCTTTGTTTTTCCGGATTTCTGATGTTAGATATAATATGAGCTGGACTAAAATGCATGAGCATGACATCGCCCACAATTTCCTATTGTCACGGAGTCCCGCGAGGGCTTTCGCTTGTCTGTGCACAAGTTTGGCGCCTCGGTGCCATCTGTAAGAGTGCTAAAGTAACTCTTCAACTCACTCCAGCTCGACGCTTTTAATTAAGACATCACGATGCCAACCTTAAAACGACAGCAGACAGAGGAAGTCTCAGCAACTGTCGAGAAGATAATCCTGTACTGATCCGCTTTGATTAGGACGACGTGTATATGAAAATAGAGAGACTTGTATTATATAGAGAAGTTGTTCCAGGGGTCGCGTTAAGTCTTCTTCTTTTTTTTTTTTGAGCTTTGTAGTTTGTATAAGAGTCAAAGAAGGCTTTTTTTTTTTTTTTAAGACTAAATGCATTTACGTTCATGCGTAACTATTATACAATTGCATACAGATGTTTACAACAAACAAACAAACAAACAAACAAACAAACAAACAAGTGAGAAATAGTTTTAAATATGCTAAAAATGTATCATTTTGAATAACGCTGTATTCCTAACATTGGCATAAAAAGTCACTTAAACTGTGTCATATGTGTATAACAGTATTAAGTAGTATATTGAAGTACATTAATACAATTATTATTATTATTTGCTGTATATTTTACTACTACCACTCACTACGACTTCTATTATTATTATTATTATTAGTAGTAGTAGTAGTAGTATTGATTTTTAATATTTATTTATTTATATATTTGTCTACTATGTATTCAGTTAAAGTGAACCACAGACTACCATTTTCAAGAGGACCAAGGATTGGATCTCTGGATCCAATCATACCAAACTTAAGGCTACAATGGCCCAGAGTCTGGGGGGAAAAACATATGTGAAAATGGCCTAAAAGTCCTTTTCTGACCTTCTCTTTCTGATTAAATTCATCTCTTTCAGAATCTTCAGTACCCACTTTATCCTGATCAGGGTCAGAGCCTATCCCAGGAACCCTGTGTGAGAGCCAGGAATACACCCTGATTGGGACACCAGTCCATCACAGGTAACCAAACCATCTACCAGCATGCTTTTTGGAGGTGGGAAGAAACTGGAGAACCCAGAGGAAACCCACAGGAAATACAGTAAGAACGTGCGAAGATTCCAGAACTGAAATGAATCCCATGATCAACATGTTGACAGAAATGTAGAGCTTTCACTTTTCTCCCTGTGTTAGTTAACTCAGTTAGAGGTTTGGTACTAAACTGATACTCAGCGTTCATAGACTGGTTCTTTGATTAATCACCGTTGAAAAAATCTTTAAGAAGGACACTGTGTTGAAAAATATCTCATGGCTTGAACAATACAGGACAATTTCACCAGAGTGCATTAGTAACGGTTTCAGTCTCTCTACCGTCTTAATCAGATCTCTTCTCCACACTGGAAACAGTCCAGTTTTTCCTCATGCCTGGCTTTGCTTCCAATAAAACCAGAAATATATGAATAAATCTATATAAACAACTCAAAGTGGGCACTCTCTACAATAATAAACACATCTCAGGCCAACTGCAGATTTGACCTCGTCCTCTGACCGTGGCCGGCTCAATCTCCTTGGAAACCAATTATCTTGTGAATTTCATGTGTGTGTGAGAGAGAGAGAGAGTTTCCAGGCGAGGGAAAGTTCAAACCATGAGCTGTCTTTACTTTAACATTTTTAAAAAAAACATGATTTTGTCAGACTTATTTACTGAATATAATACAAATCAAGTCATAAGAACGTGACAAGAATGAATTGTTGGTTAGATTATATTAGAATGATTTAAAACAAACTGGGCAAAATTGTGTGAACGCGACATCGTAAAAACGGTATTTTGCTAGGAACAAAAACTCAACCGAAAATATCCGTTATTATTTAATATCCGTATGGGTTTCTTTCTTTGTCTTACCCACGAACTCCCAAATGAGTCTGAATTAACATCTCATGTGATTTTTATTCGGTACATCATTTGAAACACTCTATACAGTACAGGTTATAATGTTCCACGCCTTCAGCTAACAAATTAAGAAGTTAAATTAAACTTACTATGAAGTATGTTTACTTGCTGTCGCTTACTGTTAAACACTTTCTCATGGTAAAACATCATTATAGTAAAGTACACATTAGAAAAAAAAAAAGAGTATGCATTATCCATGCCATGATGAAAACGAAAACAATGCTAGCTAACACGGTTTAGCTAGCTAGCTAGCATGACTATGCATTTTTAACTAGTTGGTTTTGCTAGCCACGTTGACAACATGTAATATAAATGTTTGGAATTATACTGATTATAATAACCTCTGGTAAATTATTCTGTGGTGTATTATATTATATTATATTACATTTTATACAGTAGCTTTATGTTTGAATGTTTTTCTGTCAAAATGGCTGTACAAGGATTGGAGAGTTTTGAACTCATGGGGACATTTGGCTGGTCCTCTACAAAGATTAACGCTTCTATTTTAATAAATTAAATTAAATTAAAGCCTAAATGTTTCCTTTTGTGTGCCCTGCGATGGACAGGCACCCTGTCCAGGGTGTACCCCGCCTTGTGCCCGATGCTTCCTGGGATAGGCTCCAGGTTCCCCGTGACCCTGAAAAGGAGTAAATAATTGAAGATGGATGGATGGATGGATGGATGTTTCCTTTTGGTTACTAAGGTCATGGTTATGATTAGGCTTAGGTGCATTAATAAGCTGCATTAATAATTAAGCCAACTGCAGGTCCTCATAAGGATTATAAGACAAACGTGTGTGTTTGTGTTATATACATTTCTGTAAAATATTGTAGGTTGCATACATTTTTCTAAGTTGATTTTTTTTTAAAATGTCTTGGTTTTAAATGCATTTCAAACGAACAAGCACTAAATACAAAGAGTTTTATTTTTTCTGTACTTTAATGCCGATGCTGGCTTTGGGACTGTATTTTTCTCTACATTTCCAGTCCTTTAATTATTTTGTTCCGATGTTGCGGTAAACATCACCTACACCTCTGCGCTGGATCTATCCTTATACCCCACTCCACCTAACGTCTCCCTCGTGCTTCTGTGCACAGTTTAGCGTACGATCCTATAGAGGGAGCTACTGTATGCACGCGCCGAAGAGCTGAAGGTCTGCGCGACGACACTGGGAGAGGTTTGAAGTATGACTGCAGCGGCAAACAGCCATCGTTTAACAGCTTTGTTGCTCCAAATGACACTCATTACCCTGTCGAAGGAGTGCAAGCAAACGCTCCAGCAAACTCGCAGTGCAGCCGTCCCGCTGTTTGACAGAGGAAGCAAAACAACTGCACAACTGCTGTGTTATTATGGGGCCTCATTAAGGGAGAAAGATAGGGGAGGTATAGAGAGAGAGAGAGAGAGAGAGAGAGAGAGAGAGAGAGAGAGCAAGCAGGAAAGATCAGGAGAAAGACGCCATCTCAGAGAAACATCCAGGCGACTCAGAAAGTTCTCATATAGCTGACTTAATCAGGATTTGATAACGCATGTTAAAGAAAAAAGAAATAAAACGCCACACATAATCAAAGAATACGTGACAGCGAGGGACGCATCAGAGCCGGAGCGTTGGCCTGACGATCAAATAAAAAACGCAGCACGCAATGATGAAAATGACACATACGCGGATGATCTGGACTCACTGGATTATAATACCACAGAGATTAACAGAGGAAAGGAATTGTAATCGAATTCACAAAAGTGATTAAAAAAAAAAAAAAAAAATTGTGCCTCGCACTTTTAAAAAGCAAGGAGGCAAGAAAGGATGGAAAGTTCATCTAAAAAAAAAAAAAAAACACACTTTTCCTTAGAAACGAGAGAGTAACTGATGTAGGAAGGCAAACCGCTTCATAAAGAAGACACATGGATGAAGACTCCTGATATCATCACACCCTGAGGTAAGACGAGAGAGAAATCACACAGCGACGCCTCGCTTTTCTGTAAAATAACAGACGTGATTAAAACTCGGATTATGAGCTTTACGGTCGGAGAAGACGCGACTATTGATATCGCAAAGCTTCGTGATACCAAAATAAAAGAGAGGCCTTTTATAAATCCTAAGGTGATGTCAGTGCACGTCTTTCACACACACACACACACACACACACACACACACACATATATACAAACCCTAAAAAAATGAAGGCTAGGACTTAAGAGCCCAATTAAATGCTTTCTTTAGGGAGTGATGGTGGGAGGGAGGGTGGTCTTCCCGGGCCGTGAGCCCTGGGCTACATCCTCTAATTAGACAGAGGCAGGGAGGATCTCTGCCTGTCACTGGAAGGGAGATGAAGTCCGCAGGGCTCCGAAACACACTCGCGTCCCGCCACAACACAACACACTCCTGCTGTAAAAGAATGCGCATTAGCTACTTTACTGCAACATTATAGCAAGAAATCTGCTGAGGACTTTCCAAACCCACTAATGAAGTGTATCTCTAAACTAAATCTGGGTTAATACTGGATGACTGTTTTGCTGAGAGAAATTGAACATCGTAAAAGAATTCTTTGGCCACGAGTTAAGATTTGCGTTTTTTAATGTAACATGGGACCAAAGACAGACAAGTTCTGACCGATTTATCCATCGAAATCTCAATGCTGCTACGATGGCTAGGGTCAGGGTTCGAATCGACCGATAAGAGGATGGCAAAGGATTACGAGAACCTTACAGGACAACAATACCAGATTTGAAACGTAAACAAAAACAAGCGAACGAACCGAATAATATATCATTATTATATCCCCTAAAGCTCGCTTTGGAGAATTTTTTTCGGAGGTCTATCATTAGAGGATCGTCATCGTAAAATCTGACACGGAGAACATGTGATCATATCGCGTGCTTATAGATTTCATCCCAGATATGTATTGAGATCTTTTCATACAGTGCGACGAATTCTAATCGTAAAGACGTCAAGTATATCACATGACCATGTTGGAGACGGAACCATGGTCACATTTTGTCGAACACCACTGAAAGACGTTACACTTACCTCTACGTTTATAACCTAACCTACGTCTGGAGAAACAACATCACTGCCTGATTTTAACGACTAAAACAGTTTCGGTCTCTTTTCACGCTAACACGGGTGAGGAAACAATCGCCGATTCGTTCAATTTCTGATTCAGTCTGTTCAGTCCAATACGTTTCCTTTCATTAATGACTATTTACCAGTCTCTATAGCGCTTTTGCGATAGCAGAAAATGAAAGGAAAATCAAGGAAACGCCGCAATGTTCGGAGGAGCTTGCAATTTTTCTAAATTACCGCAGATTTTCCACAGGTTCGGGCCGAGACGCTCTACCACGATTGGCAGCTGTGGCTCAGGTGGTAGAGCGGGTTGTCCACAAATCGTAGGGTTGGCGGTTTGTTTCCCGGAACACGTGACTCCACATGCCGAAGTGTCCTCGGGGAAGACACTGAACCCCACGCTGCTCCCGATGGCAAGCTAGCGCCTTGAATGGCAGTTCTGCTAAAGCGCTTTGGAACCGCTAAGGTTAAAAAAGCGCTATATAAGTGCAGACCATTTACCACGTGACGCGCATTCAGCTAAAGCCCGCTTCGATTCACGTGCGTCGAACATTCGTACAGCTAAAAATGTCTCGTTTACCAACAAACATCGCCGCGAAAGACCGTGCAAAACTATTTTGCGCAGCTGCGATTTCGCCAGTTCAAGTAGTTTTCCGGCAAAAACGCACATTTTGCAAAAAAGCTGCAGCAAAATCGGATCACAAACTGAACTGATGTCCATTATTGGCAGAAAAACTTGTCTTTTATCAGCCACAGCAACATGCTGATCAAGTACATGTAGACATTAGAAGGGCACCAATTATTTATGCTTCGGATGATTTATTTTGTGTGCACAAAACACCAAAATTAACCTAATCAACAAGCAACCACACATTGAGCTTCCCTGGGGCTTTAAATGTTCTTATTTGATTGATTAATCAACTGATTTAAATGCTTTAACAACATCACAACCTAATGCAGTCATTCCAATAAGGCGACGCTGATTTGAATAAAATCGAGAACGACTCAGACAGACCGTATGAATTAATCACAATTACTGCAGTCTGAATCAGAAAGAACTTCAAAGAACCTCCGAGGTTAATTCTGATTACTAACACGGGCTGTTCTTCCCAAATCACGATGCCGCGTGTTCTTCCTAAATCCTAAGCTTTGTGAAACGAGGGATGCCTCTGGCACTTGAAAAATTAACTGTTAATTTGCCATTCCCTTAAGAAAGTTTAGGAAAAGTTGACGGGATGTAGCACAGAAGTGTCAGAGATCAAAAAAAGGTGATCGGATTTCTCAGCTGAGCGCGCGGCACCGCCGTTTGTTTGGATTGAACATCCCCGAGCGCGCAGACGAGACGGAAGAGAGAGAACAAGAGAAAGCTCAAAGGCTTCGGGGAGTTTTTGTCACGTCTCCCTCTAGACGACGTGTTTGCATACGCACATCAGACCCGGCAAGACGCGGGAACAAAGACAAGAGTCTTGGTGGACGCGCACACGCGTTACACACACATGTACACATGCAAACGTACAGAATTCTCACAGGAGCGAAGAGTGTGTGAGCCTGTCTAATTCTAATCTACCTGAGTAAGTGGAACATCGCTACGGTGTTACGCCGAAGCTCCTCCTCTCAGCACGGCTTTCTAAACATCGCTGTTTTCTTCATGTGTGTCAGGTGGTAGAGCGGGTTGTCCACTAATCGTAGGGTTGGCGGTTCGATTCCCGGCCCATGTGACTACACATCTCGAAGTGTCCTTGGGCAAGACAATGAACCCCAAGTTACTCCAAGCTAGCACCTTGCATAGCAGCTCGGCTACCATTGGTGTGTGTGTGAATGAGACCCCGTGTAAAGCACTTTGGAACCGCTAAGGTTAAAAAAAGTGCTATATAAATGCAGACCATTTGTTTAATGTGCTTTAGGGTTATTGATCAGGGTTATTCTACAAAAATTAGCAATGGTACAGTTCTACATAAGCAGCGATTGGTGATAGGAACGATTGGTGACTTTTCAGTCTGTACAGGATTTCGCTCATGTTCCACGCACGTGAAACAGTGAAGCGGGTTTTACCCGTCGCGATGATGTCACACGATGCGTCTCGGCCCAAATCCGCGGGATTTTCATAGATTTTGCATTCGTTTCTGCGAACTGGAAAATCACTCAATCCTGGAGGGAGTGACTTTTAATGCTTAGCAATGAATGATTAGTTCATGGCTACAAACAAAACGATTCAAAATGGTTCTAGTTTGTTTCGCACTGGCGCTTTTCTGTACATTATCACTGTTGGATAGCGCCACGGACTCTGAAGAGATGCAGGGAGACTAAAAGCACACTTCTCCGTCAATTCGTCTTTAAACGTTCTGAACGCATTTCCGTCCTTCTTCGCTTTTTAAATCAGTCCATGTTGTCGGTTCAATAATCAGACCGCAAACGTGGGAAAATCTGTGAAAACTCGTTCGGTTCGGATCGAACAGATCATCTTGAGTTCTATTCGATTCAATTCAATTTGATTTGTATAGCGCTTTTAACGACGGACATTGTCTCAAAGCAGCTTTACAGAAAAATATAAACACAGGATACAAATTTTAAGTGTGTGAATTTATCCCTATTGAGAGAGACGGTGGTGACGGTGGTAAAACTCCCTAAGATGATATGAGGAAGAAACCTTGAGAGGAACCAGACTCAGGAGGGAACCCGTCCTCATCTGGGTCACAACAGATAGTGTGAAAGTAAAAGAAAGTTCATTATGGTTTGTACATGAAGTCTGTTTGTTGAACTAGTCCACTGTTCTAGTTCTACCAGTTCAGTCTGATCACTTTTGATTGTGGGCAGTGGTGGCTCAATGATGAAAGGCTCTGGGTTATCGATCAGAAGGTTTTGAGCAAGACCTTAACCCTACCTGCTCCAGGGGCACTGTATCATGGCTGACCCTGTGTTCTGACCCCAGCGTCCTAACACGCTGGTGATATGTGAAGAAAAGAAAATGTCACTGTACTGCAATATACAGTATATGTCAATAATAATGGCTGAAAAAAATAAGCAGTGTCTTATTTTTTTGTTTGCTTGGGTTCTTTTCTTTAATTTATTTTAAGAAAGGTTGCCAGGTTCAGATCCTGCAAGATGAAACAAACACAAAAAAAGCCTTTTTTTGGTTTTCAGGGAGAAAAACAAGTTAACGTTTGTACGTATTTTTGTTTTGCAATCAATATATCTGAAAAAAAAAAACTGACATTATATACAAAACCTGGCAACCATGTTAAGGGGAAAAATGGGGAAAATGTTTGAGTGCCCTCCACTAATATTAGCACCCTTGGTAAATTTGAGCAAAGAAGGCTGTGAGAATTTCAATGTGTCCCACAATTATTGGCAACCCTATGAATTCATATGGGAAAAATATACAAGTATATTCCCATTGATATTTTACATTTTTTTTTACTACAGCTGGGTGATTAGGAACAGGAAATTGTTCAAACATGACATCCTGTTTCACAGGGGTATAAAATATGAGGTAACACACAGGCCAAATTCCCTTAGTCATTCATAACAATGGGTAAGAGCGAGGAATATAGCTGTGATTTGCGGCAAAAGGTTGTTGAGCTTCACAAAATGGGGCGTGGCTATAAGAAAATAGCACAAGCATTGAAGATGCCCATTTCCACCATCAGGGCAATAATTAAGAAGTCCCAGTCCACTGGAAATGTTATGAATCAACCTGGAATTGGACGTGTGTCTATATCGTCTCAACGCACTGTGAAGAGGACGGTTCGAGTGGATAAAAAATCTCCAAGGATCACAGCTGGAGAATTGCAGAAGTTAGTTGCGTCTTGGGGTCAGAACGTCTCCAAAACTACAATCCGAAGTCACCTACATCACCACAAGTTGTTTGGAAGGGTTTCAAGAAAAAAGCCTCTACTCTCATCCAAAAACAAACTCATACAAGCATTCATTAGTGCAGTGGTATAAAAATAAAGTCTCTTCTCATCTTCAGGCCACGCATTAAGACCTTGAGTAGGAGCTCAAGGGTTCCCTTTTGAGTCTAGTTCTTCTAGAGACGTCATCTCAGGGAGTTTTAGCTTCTTAGTTAGGGATCTACCTCTACATCGGGATCTCTGTAAAGCTGCTTTGTGACAATGCCTTTTGTTAAAGGCACAGTGAACTAAATGGAATAATAATAAGGGAGGTTTAAAAAGGGACTATAATTAAGGTGAGGGTCGTGCAGTCACCCAGCCGCTGGTACTCAAAAAGCCAACATGCCTTTCTTCGCTTTTTTTTCCTTCGCTTGGCATCTGAGCAGTCGTTCCCACACTGCAACAAGTGGATGTTCTAATGAGGCGTGAAGTCAGCATATTACGAGTAGTGTTTAAAAACAGAAGGCGTGAAGAGTAACGTCACTCGTTAGATGTTTGATAATGTCTCCTGGCCCACTCACAGTGCCAGTTTGTGAATGATAGGGGGGGAAGAAAAAAAAAATCGCATTCTAGATTCTAGTTTGTGTGTTTTTTAGAGCAGAACCAGCAGAGCCGAGTTATTTCCCCCACGTCAGTATTATATGAGTGCTACAAATCACAAATATGAAGTGTGTTACAGCAAAGGGAACAGGCTGTTAAGATAAGGGTATGTGTCCACTTGCAAATATTGTTGCCACATACTGCCATCTCTGCTCCTGGGCTTTTATATGACATTTTTATGGGCTTGGCTATTGTGGAAAGCTGCTAGACAATATTAAACTGCATTGAACTATATGATAAACAAGCTACTTAATTACTGATAGCTATTTTGTAATCCCATCCATTTACTTTCCATACCACTTATTCTAAGCCTGGAGCCTATCCCAGGGAACTCAGGGCACACCAACCCATCACGGGACACAACTGCACACATATTCACACATCACAGATAATTTGGAAATGCCAATCAACCTACAACACATGTCTTTGGACTGGGGGAGGAAACCCCAGAAGCAGGGACTCTACACACAAAGAGCAGAAGTGGGATTCAAGCCCCCAACCCCCGGGGGTGAAAGTCAAACATGCTAACCACTAAGCCATGATGTTAGTGGGACATAAACTCATACAATGATGTAAAAATAAGCTACTGAGGTATAGCAGGTACGGCTGTTTTACTTCATTATGATACACACAAGTCATCTACTCAGCTAGCTAGCCAGCTCAGAAAATGACTCCAGCAGTAGCAAGTCATCTAACGTGCTTCCTGGAGTTCAGTAAAAACTCCAATATATGAAGGTCTCAAGACGCAAATTAGTATTCCCATTATGTCTTTTCTCATCTAACTGTCCAAATGTAATGCAGCATATGGGCTCGTTTGTGTAAAATTAAGCTCTCGTAAACTTTTGACAACCTACAGTACAGATTTCCACACGTATCCTGATTTGGCAAAGCTTTTCAGCTAGGCATGCCACATAACCCTAGCCTTAGCCTTGCTACCTTTGTGTGAACTGTTGAGAATTTGTTGGTCACACAGTCAATCACTCTTTAAGAACTTATTTAGCTATCAGAATATGCATTCTTGAGTATCTGTGCTGTATTCACACAACATGTTTGGTCATTCCACCAGTAAAATGGGCTCAGAGCTGTCTTTAGGATATGGAGTATCTAGTTTCCCCATGAAACTAGAACTGTTTGGCTAAGACCAATTGATAGAGCAACTTATAAATACACATATAAGGGCTCTAGATACACACAGTTAGACAAGGAACACCTGGGACTACTAATGACAAGGCGGGGTAACTAAAGACCTACAGATGACAGGGCGGAGCTATGACCAAACAAGGAAATGACTCAAATCTAATAATGGAATGTGAACTGAAACAATGACAATCAACGACAGTGAGTGATAACGCCGCCATGGTCACTATCAATCACCTCTGGTAAAACCTAAGAGTTCTCTGTCTGACAGGAAAAACTGAAGTCTGGTTGGTTCTGTTATTTTATAACCTGTTTGCAACTACAAGACAACCTACAAAGCCACAATCACTGTGTAGGCTACAGTTCTTGCTCATGAGGTTCAGATATGGGCGAATAGAAAGTTATATAAATCTACAAATATAATCTCATGCATGATTTTATTGCGAGAACATAGTGATTTGCGAATACGCTATAATGAAATTGACTGCTGAGCTCAGACGGGGGGAAAAGGCAGCGAGAAAGAGAGCGAGAGAGAAGTCTATAAGAAGGTCTGCTTGAGAGAAAAGAGAACTGAGTGGTGAAATTGTTACTCCGGAGATGTTTGGCTTCTCAGTGAAAGACGACTAAAATCGTCATGAAACAGTGTAGAAGGAGGACTGGTATCCCTAGTATTTGGTTAACACAGTTAATAACACACACACACACACACATGCCCTATCAAACACTAATCTAATAATGTTGTTATTCTGCAAACCTTCATTCTTTGCAGAATAACAACATTTTGGGCCCATTAAACGAGCACAGTGAGGTTCGAAGTGGAGCAGATGAGTGGGGTTCCAGCCAGTCAGAGACCACCATCTCCTCTGTTGGATCTCACACAGGCCCGAGAGTCAATCAATCACAGTGTGTGCATGTGTTCCTGGGAGGCCTGATTAGTCCTCGGCTTTCCGATCATGCTCCTAGACAGGCCAGTGGAAATTGGCCGGCTCCTGGCAGGGAGCTACCTGTCACAGCTCATCGTCTCCTGCAATGAGCTCTCCTGCAAATGAATAAAATATCATTCCCCCCAGCACTCTCTCTCTCCATCCCTCTCTCTTTCCATCCCTCCCTCTCTCTCTCTCTATCCCTCCTTCTGTCTTGAGCTCAGCGGGAGCCTGACCCTTGACCTCACTGGCCAGAGAAAGCAAAGATAAGAAGATGTTGCCAGAAAGACAGTGGAAGAAGAGAGAATCTTGAACTAGCTGAAAGCAGCCCAGGCCTCTGACAGACCGAACTACGATTCAGCCAGAGATACTGACATGTACGTGGCACATCTGACAAGATGTGAAATGATGCCTGATGCTCACAGTAGTCCACTGCATACTGCATCCGCAACAACACAACATATATATTGTTTAAAAAGATTGGACTGCCTCGAGGATGTATTATAAAAACTGGAGAGTTGTTAGAATTAGCCCCTATTTATTCTCTTAGAGTTTGCTTGTAAAATACAACCTGAGTCACAAATGCCATATGACTCACTGCAGTAAAAACACTGATATATGCATTTGAATAATGCTGACTGGTTGATGGATCCTCAAATCAACAATTCCTCACAAATTAAAAGCATTTAAAAACCATCAGATACGAAAATAAACCTGTCTTTTTAATACTTTACATGACAAAATGTTGTTGTTGTCGTTGTTATTTCAGTCTCTATGTATTTGTTCTATTAATGTTTATTTGTTTATTTGGTTCTACTATAATTAATTGTATATATTTGTTTTGTTTCAGGCTGTATATATTTGTTGTATTGCAGTAATGATTGTTTTATTTATTTATTTATTTATTATCTATTATCATTATAAATGTAATTCTACAGTGCAACATGCTTTTTGCCAACATTTTATACTGTTTATCTACAGTTAACTGGGTACGCATCACTAGACAAACATTCAGGTGATGTGTAGTTTTTAATTAATGAATTAATTACATAAATTAAATCTCCTATATAATACCGAGATGCCATTGTAAGCTTTATAAGGATGCTTAAAATGCAGTTGGCAGCATGGTAACTATCAAGTCATGAGGTTTTGTGGATTATATACAATATTTGAAACATGCGTGTGGGAGTATGTGTGTATGTGTGTGTGTGTGTGTGTGTGTGTGTGTGTGTGTGTGTGATGCATCTACCCATGGGGCACAATCTGGGAACAATTTTCAGGTGAAATATAATAACAGTATTTCCCCGAGTGCAATGTGCTGCTTCTTTCATAACCTTCCCTGATCCAGAACAAAGATCCAGAGGTCTTTCATGTCTGCTCTTGTCTCGACAAAAAGCCTGGAAAACAACTAAAGCATACGTGAAACTCCACCAAGGGGAGACACGCATCCATCCCATTCCGAACATCGGAAAAACAAAACGGGGGGGTGGGGAGAAAAAAGTATTGAGAAACATCCCTCAGGTTAAAGAACGGTTGTTTACACCTAATCGTAACGTTTGTCTTGTGGAAAATGGAGAATGAAAAACAGGACTAGCTACACGATGCTCAGACTGAGGTTTCTTTATTTACCATCCCCATGACTGTGGGCCATGTCAGTATGTCAGGTTTGGTTTATTTTATCACCGTGGACTTATACCGAGTTTCCACATAATGATCATCCTCACTTTTTTTCTGGCCTAGAGCAGAGATAAGAGCGCTGCTGTCTGAATCGAAACCAACTGGAAATAATTACGAATAAAAGTAAAATGGATGAAATGACAATGACGCAGTTTAGTCCTATAGCTCGGAATCACTCTGCTGTAAATACTCTATTCTGTAAAAACAATACACAATACAATTAAAAAAATAAAAATAAATCTGTTTATGATAATACACATCGATCCAATTCCCAAGAAAACTGTGCTTTCCCAGAGTTGTCACATGTCTCCTGTGTTTGTGGGCTACTGGAAATGAAAAGCTCTTATATTCTTAGTGTTGCCTTTGTCCAAGCGTTTGGACAAAACATTTCAACTTCCAAGGTTTAACTACAAGGTTAATGTACACTCACGGAACACTTAGGAACATCTGTACACCTACTCATTTATGCAATTACCTAATCGGCCAATCGTGTGGCACCAGTGCAGAGGCATAAGACCATGCAGATACGGGCCAGCAACTTTGGGAAATGCTCACATCAACCATCAGCATGGGGGGAGAAAATGTGACCTCGGTGATTTTGACCATGGCGTGATTGTTGGTGCCAGACAGGCTACTTTAAGTCATTCTATAACTGCTGATCTCCTGGGATTTTCACACAGTTTAATATTGTCTCTAGAGTTTACACGGAATGGTGCAATAAAGAATAAACATCCCGCAAGCAGCAGTTCTGCAGATGCAAACACCTTGTTGATAAGCAAGCTCCTGAGCCAGAGCCATATCACTGTGCGGTTCTTCTTTGGTTTCTCACTGAACCTAAGTAAGGTTGAGCCTGCCCAGTACCTGGATGGGAGACCTCCTGGGGAAATATCAAGTGCTTAGAACAGTGCTTCATAAATATATGGAGTTAATATCATTATTCTAACAGAGAATGACCAGACTGGTTCGAGCTGACAGAAAGGCTACAGTGACTCAGATAACCACTCTGTACAATTGTGGTGAGCAGAAAAGCATCTCAGAATCCACAACACGTCAAACCTTGAGGCAGATGGGCTACAACAGGAGAACACCACGTCGGCTTCCATTCCTGTCAGCCAAGAACAGAAAGCTGAGGGTGCAGTGTGCACAGGCACACCAAAACTGGACAGTTGAAAAATGGAAAAACATAGCTTGGTCTGATGAATCTCGATTTCTTCTGATGCACACATATGGTAGGGTCAGAATTTGGCACCAACAGCATGAATCCATGGACCCAACCTGCCTTGTGTCGACAGTCCAGGCTGGTGGAGGTGGTGTAATGGTGTGGGGAATGTTTTCTTGGCACACTTTGGGCCTGTTAAGACCAATCAATCATGGCTTGAATGCCTCAGACTATCTGAGTATTGTTCCTGACTGTGTGCATCTCTAAATAGCCACAATTTACCCATCTTGTAATGGCTACTTCCTGTATGATAATGCACCGTGACAAAGAAAAAGTCATCTCAAACCGGTTTCATGAACATGACAATGAGTTCTTCAGTGGAATCCATGGCACAAAGAACTGAGGCTGTTTTGAGAGCAAAAGGAGGCTTTACCCAGTATGCTTGATGAGTGTGCATGACAAGTAATGGTGGTCAGGTCACCCTATTTCTTTCTATATCATCTCTAAATGATGTCATTAAGTTATAGTATGCAATCTTATTGTTAAATAGAAAGGTGTGTATTCACAAATCTAAGTTAGAACTATATTAGCATCCAGATCAGTTTGAAGGTTTTTGTTCGAATCTGCATTCACACTTTGGGACAACATGGCCGCCTCCATAAACATTTCAGCGTTTATCTGTACAGCGAGGTAGAAAATCCCACATTGTCTTAAATCACATCAGCAGAGAGATATATCACTGAAGACCTGGATGCTGTTTGAGGAAGATTTTAGATGAGCCATACTTTCATTACTAGTTACATTAGCCTCAAAGATACGGTGCAAAACTAAAGAAGGACCAAAATATGCCTCAACTGACTGAGGAATTGAATTTTACAACTGGAAATTGAATTTATCGTGGAGTTGTTCCTTTATATTTGTACAAAATACATTACCTTACATAAACGATGAGCAATAAGAGCTAATAGGGACCACTTAGGAAACCTAAAGCAAAAAAAAAACAAAAAAAAAACATACACTAACAACTTTTTGTAAGAGTTGTCTCAAGTGAATTTTCTTTTCTTTTTTTCTTTTTTCTTTTTTTTTTTTTTTTTTTTTTACAAATTTACAACTGTGAGATCATCTTGAAGGCTGATCCATTGTCTTTCCCTTCTCCGGTCCACCTGTTTGTAAACTGCCACGTTGAATAAAGTGTGTCATTTGTTAGCTGGTGCTAAAGTGACTCACCTGAAGCTCTGTTTGAAAGAAGAACTTCTGCGGACACTGTGTGCAGTCGTAGATCTTATCTTCCTGACCGTGAGCTGAGAAAATATGCTGCTGGAGCTTACTGGCCTGGACGAATACTGCGCAAAGTGAAAGACACAGAAGTGCAGAAAGGCTTTAAGTTGCTTTATTCTTCAACATGGAAAAACTGCAGTACAGACATGAGAGCTTGATCTTTTATGTCTTGGAAACTAAAATGTCTCGGTCTCATCAGAGCTAGACATGGATTCGAGTCTGTTTCTGTGCCTAATGAACGTCAACTTCACCATTATATCTGATTCACACCATGACCCCCATTAGCAGTAATCCAAAATTCTAATATCTCATATCAGATGCCTCTTATAACAAAAGGTTGGCTAATAAGCCCAAGCAGACTGCAGACCTGCTTTGAAGGGCATACATGAGATAATGAGAGACATGGACTGCATTTTGTGCCGCTTGGATGATGATCTTGTGTCCTGTTTCGGCTCCCTGTTTCATTCAACACATCGCATTTGTTTCACATTTGCAGAATCCAATTATATACAGTGCAAGAGGAAAAGTTTGCACACCCTTAGGAAGACAAAGGTAATGATGTTGTTTTTTCCCCCTCAGATTTCCTCAAAACAGCACATGCTAAGATAATAATAATAATAATAATAATAAAATAATAATACCAATTCCATTGTACATTTTATTACCTATTATTTTTCTGACGAGTGAACAATGCACCGACATTTAAGTATCATTTCGTACTCAGTGAGGTGACCTCATACTAGTTGGTACCCGGTAAGACTCAAATAAAATGCTTTATTTTCCCACTTCTTTGGTCTGAGGCCTTGATGTACACAGGGAGATTTAGACAGAGGATGTACGGATGTCAGTTACGAGGCCTCAGTTAAACGTTACACATTGCATGCATGCACTGAAGACATGCTGGTGGTAAGAACAGTAGAAAACCAAACTCAGATCTTCTAATCAAAATGAAATCGTTGTGAGACAACTAAATTTAGCGCCACTTAGGAAGCGGCGTTGTGCTCCTGATTGCATCCCTGTTGCATGAAATAAAACAATTTTGCGTAACCCACATTCCCTGTACTGTGTGCCTGTATAGTGGGAGAAACTCTAAATGCAGCGTTCAAACAGAAAACACGCCAAATGCCAAAGCTGGAGAACGGGATCTGGGCCACTGCAAACGTCACGGCAGTCAGACGAGCCAGCGAGCGAGAGAGGCTTAAAATAAGCCTGGCATTTTAGCACCAGCGTTTGGATCTTGGGCATCCTGGATGCTGTTTTTCACAGTCATGATAGCAGGTGTGTGCTGATAAAGTGATATGACAGATCACGGTGATCACAATTTGATTATTTGGACGAAAACACGTCACACTGAACACAAGAACATCCCTAAAAACAAAGCTGCTGTTGGGGAAATAAAGCATGCTGTACCGTATTCCTGAGATTCAGAAGCACGTCCCATTAATGAGTAATCCGAGTGAAATTGTTGTCGACTAAAAATACACACAAAAGCAGACACAAGACCAGGGACCATCTGGAGTGCCAGCAGCTGAATAACCCAGGGTTCTCGCCCTTCCCTCTTGGAAAACAATCTCGGATCTTTTCCGGACTTTTCCCCCGAAACTACGTGCAGTTGTCTTGCTATTTATTAAACGTCATTAACTGTAACATCAAAAGGAACGACATGAAATGTGATCTTGTGATCGTTAATACAGGGTGTATTCTAACCTTGCACCCAGTGTTCCTTAGATAGACCCCGGATCCAACGTGACTGTGACCCTGACCAGGATAAAGCGCTTACTGAAGCTTAATGAATGAATGAAACGTGATCCATTAAGACGGCTACAGAAATGACGCTACAGTACTGTATAAACACAATACATGTATAACCCTTGTGTTATGAATCTGTGTCAATTTGCCAAAAGAATATCCATTTACAGAATATCCATCCACTTCAAAACCTTTTTTCTACATTTCCAGACTTTCCCGTCCTGCACATGAAAACAGTTCAGGATCAGACGATAAATCAAGTTTTGTGTTTTACTTCCTGGAACATACAGTACGCTAACTCCTCTACTTCAAGAAAACATAAAGATAGTTCACTAAAACGATGTAGGAATGTCTTTGTTTACATTTTTACAACAACAAAAAAGTCATAAAATACAGTCACATTTTGTCAAAAATGCTTGCTCGAGACTTCAGTGTGGGTTTTTGTTTGTTTGGCTTTCACAGACCACGAAACGGCAAAATAGTAAGTCAACAATGAGACAAAAATGATCGGTTTGTTTTGATTGTCAAACTGGCACAGGACAGTAGCTACAGTCATTAGCATAGATTAATTGGATGGGTCAAACTAATTGGAGATAAGTAGACAAAGTGAGAAAAACAAGTTGGAAAATAAGTTTTGCTTTATATATATATATATATATATATATATATATATATATATATATATATATATATATATATTCATTCATATATATATATGTAGAGCGAGAGAGAGAGAGAGAGAGCGAGAGCGACAAAATGACAAAAGCCCCCATATCCCCATGGGTTAATCTTGCCTAGGATGTCTTCCTGCTAAGATGTTGTGTAAGGAGCCAGTTTAACAAACATGGTGGGAAGATGTCTAAAATCTTGCTTGCTAAATTGTGATTTCCTATGAAATGAATGCCACGCTTTGATCAAACTGTTGGCTAATTACTTGCTGTAGCGAAACTCACATAAGCCTAATCCATTCGGTCAGAATTAAACCTTTAAAAGCAATTTTATTCATATTTCTTGAGCTACATGCCAAAAAACAAAAAAACAAACAAAAAAAAACACAGTTGGGTTCAGGATGTCATTTTCATAACTATAAAACGAGAGGATTTTCTGACAATTTATTACAAATTATATGCAATGAAGTGATATGAAATGATCATATATGTGCACATCTAGCTGATACTTCTGGTCAGTGCTAAGGCTTTATTAAACACTTTAGTCATCAGATCCTGAGACACTGAGGGGGGAAAAATGTGCGAAAAAAAAAAAAACCCTGTCTATTACGTCCTTAATTATACTGACAATATAAATATTCATGCAGACGCACTATTTATTTATGCGTAGCCTGAATACAGTCACCCCGACTTTGGGATGGCACTTAAAAATACATACTGTGCCTGTGTTCTTTTAATTAAGTCGGCACCAGTGGATGAATATGTGCGTGTTAGTGCGTGTTGGTGTGTGTTAGTAAATGCGGCCTAAATTCTCAAAGGAGTACTTCAAACGTGCTCTTCGTTATGCTAGACCCATGTGTCCATTCTGAAATGAGAGAGAAAAGGCGACGGACGGGGGAGGGGTCCGGTCTCTGAGGGACACGAATGTGGGGAAAGTTAGCATTCTGGGCTACATTTGAATATTTTACACTTGATAAACAACTTTTTTTTTTTTCCCCTCTCGTCTTTATGTGGCACAAGGATGTTGACGGAGCATTGTGGGAGATTATGGAGAAGGATCCGGTCCGACTTTAGAGACGAGGTTTTACCTTTCCTCTCGGCGTGGCGAGGAACATTGCACCGTGCTGCTTTGTTATCGAATGGTGCCTGCTCGTGCTGTAACTCGATAGTGTGTGGAGAATTTGCTTTCTTTAAGGGTTGAAGAAGTGAGACAAAGTGCAGAAATCCCTCCTGACTTTCACCTCTACTTCTGGTTTGTTTGTGCGAGTCCTCGCGGTCGAAATCACAAGGCGATCCGCGCCCGCCCTCCTTCTCCGTAGTGAGCACAGACACTTTTTCGCTGCGGGCTTCCTTACTTCTGATAGCTGTCAAATTTGCCCTGCGAGACTGGAGCTTCTGTCATCTTCCTGGGGCCTCTGGATCTCTCTTCAACTCCACTTTTCCCTCTTTCCCTTCCCCTCTCCTTTCTCTCATCCCCCATTTTTTTTCTCTTTACCTTTTTCTTGCTTTGTCTGCATTCCCCTCGCCCGTTCCCCTCATCTTCCCTTCAAATTCCTATAATTCGTCAGATAGTTCAAGTAATTTAGTCCACTATAATCCTTCTCTCTCTCTCTCTCTATCCTTCGCCGTATTATCCTTCTGTTCTTATAAAACAATGAGGCTTCTACTAGCTGTAGTGCTCATGTATCGGGCTGTAGGACTCACGTCCGACTCAAGTCAACGTGTCTTTTTTGTATTTACTTGGACTTGTCTGACTTAGTGGCATTTGTACTTGGACTTGTCTTGGTCTTGGACATTAGTCTCGCTAAATATAGTTTTAGTCTTGACAGAGTTTGTGAAAATAATGTACAGTTCCTATTGTTTGACAGGAAGTACATTTTTTTCATTCTAGAAAACAACAATCATGATAAAAACTCGATGCACAAATGAAGCCAACTAGATAAATAAGGCTTGCTCTTGAAAAGCATATAATGGCTTTCATTTGGATTCCATCTTCATGTGGATTCAACCCACTTAACACTCAGTCTTGACTTGATTTCAGGTAGTCTTGGACCTACCTTGGACTTTGGACAATGGTGCTCATCACTACAGCACTATTTACTTCTCAAATTTTGGGACAAGCTAGAAAAGTCACATCTTCTGATTGTGAGATGTTTCATCTCTAAATTCCACTGTACAAACCCAAATACAGTCACAGAGAAGAAACTTAAGGCATGCCGCTTATTTTTTGTCACAATTTCTGACAGACTTTCTCTCTGAATAAAAAGTTCAATCGCTTTCAATTTGAGGAACAATTTGAGGAACAAGAAGAATTTGACTTGGGATTAACGGAGCCGGTGATGCATATTATTACTAAACCTTTGTAGAAAATAAAGAAAGAGTCAAAGGTAGTGAATTTCAACGTCAATATATATACAGAGTATACGTTCTCTCGTACAGACTCGGAGCTTCTATACTGTACTCTAAAGACCTGCACTTCTCAGAAATAGTTTATGCCCAAGTCTCACCCTTACTTCAGTGGATAATCTCACCTACATACTGTCCTGTGCTCAGTCCAGAACTCATACTCATACTGAACATCCTTTCAACACATTCACTACTTTATATTATACAGCTGGAGAAGAGTAATGATTTATAACCCCACTATCTGGTGTCTCTTTTCCCTTTTCAGTCTGGTTCCTCTCAAGGTTTCTTCCTCATGTCGTCTCAAGGGTTAGGGTTAGGGATCTAAATCTAAATCTGGATTTCTGTAGCTGCTTTGTGGCAATGTCTACTGTGAAAAGTGCTATAAGAACTGAGATACATAGTAAAACAAGTGCATTTGTATGTGCTAAACTGTATGCCGTGAGATCGTACGCACGCAAGCTTCAGCTTTTGACTTTCATTCTTAAAAAATACATTTAAAGTACATTATCTTGTCGCCATTGTTTAAGGTTGCACTTTTCTCCGTATCGTCAAGGGATTCAAGCCATCCTGGAAATCATTCTAGCGCCTTACAAATGAAGTGTGTTCACACAAAACCAGGCTTTCTGTGAGCGATTAGCACCCTAGCGTTCATAAATACGGCGTTTCTATAGAACGTTACATTGACGTGACTTTAGGAGTGTTGGACGGTGTTATACGATCTCCGCGGGTTATCGGTGAGGAACTCGTTTTGTTCGGTGAAATGCGGCCCAGAATGCTGATGTTTAATATGTTGATATATTAGCATTTTCATGTTATTAATATATGATTTGAATTCACTTTTGTAACCACCTTAAAGGAGAGAAAAAATGATTGAAAATAGATGATGTTTACTCAATAAAACTAATGAGCCAAGCAGGGGAAGAATTGTTCAGTTGGGCGTAGTGATGTTAATATTATTCATATCTCTACTGTACTGTAAATGTTCAACTCCTGGAGAATCTCTCTCTCTCTCTCTCTCTCTCGCTCTCTCTCTCTCTCTCTCTCCCATACACACACACAGACACACACATGTCCATTCTTCAGTCCAATATGGCCGCCACTGGTTATCTCTAAAGTGTACTCACCTGATATTATCTGTTTCAGGTGCTATTCATTGATATTACTATTAATAAAGGTAGCCAGTTCAGAGATGGAGATTATTAGGGGGCTGTGATAGATAAGGGCCAATGGGGCATTATGTTATCGCCAGGACACCGGGGTTATACCCCTACTCTTTTACGAGAAGTGTCCTGGGATTTTTAATGACCACAGAGAGTCAGGACCTCGCTTTAACGTCTCATCCGAAAGATGGTGCTGTTTTTACAGTATAGTGTCCCCGTCAATATACCGGGGCATTAGGACCCACACAGACCCCTGGGTGAGGGTGAGGGCCAGGTACTGGCCAGGCTCAACCCTGCTTAGCTTCAGTGGGACGCCAGCCGAGAGCTGCAGGGTGATATGGCTCAGTACTGACCTCTAATATCTGACCACTGTTCCTACATCAAATGATACACTGAACTACCAATAAATTACAAGTGATTTACCGATTAAAAGTAGGACATGAGATATTAAAGGTGCAGTCTGTAACAGTTAAACGTGTTTCTAGACCCGCACTAATCATAGCATTTCAAAGATACAGTCTAAAACTGATGATTGGTGATATCGTTGTGTAATGAATTTGACTAGCTTTGTCATTTCAGATTTCTGTTTGCAATATTTACAGCCCTGAAAATGGCATCACTGCCAGCTGAAAGCAGGCTGTTCAGGTCAAGTCCCTTTTCTCAAAAAGGCAACTCACAAGGAATCCAAAAAAAAAACCAAAAAAAAAAAACAGGATTGGTTCAGGCTTGTTTTGTTGGGTTTTTTTTTTTTTTTTTTTAACCTGCAAATTGCAATTCACCTCGCAGGCAGCAGAGGGCTCTAAACATTACATACTGCCCCTTTAAACATTCAGATGTGGAATTCTTAGCCTTTGAAAGCAATTGGACCATTTGTATAGCATTTGAACAATGGAATTTGTTTTCGACAGCCCGAACACACTGTATTTTATTATTTATTTACTTTAAGTCTTGATATAAAGACCTACGTAGTGCAGAAATCTGAATTGTAAGTCAGTACGTACATTTTTATTTTTAAAGCACTGCGCAAAGTGCTATACTGAAACATTTTAAAAGTATCATTCAAGATAATTCAATAAAATGTAATAATTCTATTTTAATGAGAAGCACGTCCTTCAAAGATTTCTGCTCTGAGAAGTTTTTTACCAGAAAAATATTTAGGCATTTATATATACATATATATATATATATATATATATTAAAAAAAAAGATCTATACACTGTATTGACACATGCATAAATATGTTAATATGTCCATAAATATAGCACGGTTTAAGTAATTTCATGACTCTACTTCAACTCTGTTCATAGAGCATGTTTAATAAGTTCGATAAGTATCCAGTACATGTAATGAATTCAGGGCTTGCGAGCGATGTGATGGAATTTTACCCCACCATTTTGCACGAAACCCTGAGATGCATTTGAAATTCATATAAAGGCCTATTATTAATTATTAACCTAATATTTTAATGCTTTTTTTTTTTTTTTGCAGGAACTGAAGCCCTGACAAAATTGCTCCTGTATTCTATGCAGTAGACAGTGTGAGTCTGGCAGTGTGTGAGTCTGACAGTGTGTGTTACACTGCCATGAGGGATGTGCTGTAAGCAGTGTGCACATGCGAGGCCTAAATATACGGCCGCTAAACAAGCGTGGAACGGGAAGTGGAGCGACGTGAAAGTAGCTTTGTCCACCGAGAAGAGTGATGAGGCTTAGCGGGAGCCGAGTGGCGAACGGCAGCTAAGAGCTTTGCAGATTTCATTATCCAGACAGTTAACCCTGCTGACACCGGAGCGGGGAGTGATCCTCACAGGATGGAGTGCGCCACGCTCCGAGACTGATGAGATCATTACCACCAACATCCACAATTAGCATGTCTCCCTCCCCCCCATCTCTCTCTCTCTCTCTGTCTCTCTCTCTCCACACACCCATCTCTTTGTCTCCTCCTCCAGTTTCAGTGATTCGTATTTAGATACACATTTTAACATGATCTTCAAGTTATACCACAGCACTGCTGAATTCTCAATTCTGATTGGTCGACAGGTGTCCGAAGCAAAGGTTTGTCAACATTAACACGCTTATTCGAATACATTATCATTTCTACATTAACATCACACACACACACACACACACACACACACACACACAGTGACTTCTTTAATGGACTCTCTATATAACCCAAGGCTAATCACAAAGAATTAACATGTTGTTATTTACAAGAATTCTGTACGGTGATATTTATTTAACTTTTTCGGAAGGAGTCTCAAGCGTGAGCGCTTTGTAACCATCAGTAAGACAGAGGAGTTTGACGTCTGCGTTAATTTTATTTTATTATTAACTTCAAGAGAGACAGAGAGAGAGAGAGATGGGGGGGGGGGGGTGAGGTTGGTTTACAGGAAACGAGTGTTTATGGGCTTTTATGATGTAAGACGATAACAGGAACGAATCTGTCTTTAAACATTAAAAGTAACAATAAATAGATAAAAAGTAGGTATAGTGAAAATTCTATCTGCTGAAACTGTTTAAGAGGAATAAAACGTTTCAGGACGTCCTATTATTATGGGACAATAATCGACTTCGGCGTGGTTGCAGCTGCTTTGTGTCAGTACGCAAAGTTTTCACGCGGTCTGAAGCCTCTGTGGATATTTTGTTCAACAACAAAAAAAAAGAAATCATGACATGGTATGAAAGTATCTGTCAAGTTTTTCCCTGGCCCTTGGACAATTTGACAAAGTTCTAGCATGCAGAACTTTATCATGAACCATTTCTCCAAAAGAAAAAGGACACAATGAATAGACGTGTTGTGTACAGTAGTGTGACACCGTGTTAATGTAGTGAAGTTCGTTACCATAACGTTTAGTATCACTACGCCATCTCAACAGCAATAATCGTCACCGGGGTTAATGACGGTAACCCCCCCCCCCCACCCCACACACACACACATATATACACACGCTTACCTGTGAAACAGACAGGACACTTGAAGGTTCCTCCCATGCCTTCGAAGCTGTGCTCGATCAGGTGACACTGCAGCTTCGCCGGCGAGTCGAAAGTCTGACTGCACAGCTTACATTCGTGGTTCAGCCCCTCTTCTGAGAGAAATGTGAACAGAAAATAACACGAAGAAAACAAACCGCGTCAGGACAACAGATTTAATGTCTCACTGCAGATACGAAATGAAGTCGTAACGGGATAATGCACACTGTATTTAAGAATTTGCAGTTTTTCATAATTCTTCCTTTTTTTCTAATCTAGCCTACTAGGTTTAAATCTTATATTATCTTGTATTGTGGCAGTTGTATACGGTCTTTTAATATAAAAAAAATCAAAAGCTTTAGTTGTGGCCTCAGTGTTAAGTCTTTACCAGTGTTACTGTGGAGAGATGTGAATTGTTTGCCCAGCAGGGGGCGCACACCCTTACCCTTTCCCAACACAGTTCTACTCTACACACAGAAACCCAACAGTGTCCTGACTCATCTTATAACAGACTTACGGTGGTAATTAAGTTCATTTGTTTATACTGGTTGAAAATGTCTGATAAAGTCGATTTCCATTCGAAAGGGTTCGACTTTGCGGAAACGCTGACAAAGACGAGCAAAATAAAGCGCGGCGCAAAGCCGTCCTGTCGCCGACGCCCCTACTAACACGACACACAGTCACCGCACCACGTCAAACATTCTGAGAGACAATAAAGATGCTAGCCAGACTCTGAAACCTTCCACATGCGAAACGTTCGTCAACAGACACAATTCCACGTCATCAAATGGACTCGTCCGTTTCACTTCGTCTGTATTGACGCACGTCATACATTACTACGTCACGTTAGCTGCCACGTTATCCTAAATCTCCAAGCAACGAAACACAACACTGGGCAGCACACTGGAGATTTTACTTGCCCGATAATCTCATAAGCCTGTCCCAAGTAGCTAACATAAGTTTTCAGTCTTACTTTAACTGATAAGAAATCCTACATTGTGTAAAATCCAGCAAAATATGCTTAACAAAAATAAAGTTATTCGTCATTACACGTGCTGAAGAATATGTGCGTCCATGTCATATAATCGAAAAGCACTCGGCGCTGACAATTTAAACATTTAGAACGTTTTCATCAAACAACTGTTAATGAATATTGCTTTAGTTGCTTTATCATTATTCACAGAGCATGAGCTCTACAACATAAAGCGCTAACATGTAGTGCTAAACAAGATAAGTCATTTATAGTAAAAGGAATTATTTATAAGATCTTTACGAGGGGGCAGTGGCGGCTTGGTGGTTAAGGGTCTGGGTTACTGATCAGAAGGCCGGGGGTTCAAGCCCCAGCACTGCCAATCTGTCACTGTTGGGCCCTTGAGCAAGGCCCTTAACCCTCTCTACTCCAGGGGGCGCTGTATCATGGCTGACCCTGTGCTCTGACCCCAGCTTCCTGACATACTGGGGTATTCGAGGAAAATAATTTCCCTGTGCTGTAATGTATACGTGACCGATAAAGACTCATTATCATATCATATCATTATTAGAGTTTATAAAACGCATACAAGGCGTCATTACCAACTTATAAACAGTTATTAACACAGTTATAAAGACGTACGTGTACAACGGCGCCATGAAAAAGTATGTTTAAGTACTGATCAACTCGATTCTACTGTGCTTTGTTAAACGGGAAGCTCCGCTTGCTACCGATTTGCCCGTTTTTTTCGTGTTTAACACTGCGGAGTGATACGAGCACATGCTTTTGATTTCCTGAGTTTTAGAAGAAGTAATAGAACGTGCGATCAGTTCCCATTAGGCACAAATTGGACAGCCGGCAGGGGTCCTGTACTGCTTTAGGAAGTTTTTTTTTCCCTTCTCACTAGCATACATAAAATGGTGTTGTGCTACAGAACAAAAAAAAAAAAAAAGGCACGTCTTACACCACCCCGATGTTTTATTTTGACGCCGAGCGCATGAATCGTTTTCAAATTCACACGCGCTGACAGCGACGACAGCTACGCAAATCCATCTTCGTACAGTCGTTTGTCTCACTCTTTGCCGTTAACGAATCACGATTAAAAAGGTGCGTGATTTATGTAAATGCCGGCTCATTACGGATCTCATGCCGCCTTCATGACTGCACCAGCCAGCTCCGAAATTATCGGCGCCCTTTCTTGAAAATGAACACGCGTGCAACAAGTCAGATTCGGAGCCCGAACCTACAGTATATGACGTAGAATTTTATTTCTGAAACATTAAAAACAAACATTAAAAATGAGTCGAATAAATAAAATCGTGGCGATCCATAATCTAAGACCTTCTTAAAGAGCTGGTAGAGCTTAAGCTTATGCGATGCTGTAGATTTAAGACAGAAAATCTAAAAACAAACTAAAATTTAATGAAGTAAAATGAAATGAAATCTCTACGTGGTATAATCCATGAAAATGAGCACGTATGCAGTGATATTTTGAACATAAACCCATGATTCTCCGTCTAGTTTTATTTTAAGACAGACACACAGAGAATACAGGACTCAAAAATATAAATAAATACGTTTTTAAAAAATCGATGCGCTTCAAAATCCTCCACCGTGAAGTTCTCTTAATGACTTCTGGATGGCTTAAAGTGAAAATACTGATATCCATGAACACTATAATTCATCACATCTGGGCAAACTCCTTTGATATTCACTAATTTTGTAATTCTGTAGGTTATAAATAGATGAAGCGTCCCTGTGGAAGGACTAACATGGAGACCGCTCCTGTTTAAATGCCATTAATTCTCACTGCAATGTATTCGGTCTGAATTTCAGGTGCTTTCTGCTAAAAGATGTCTAGTCTTTCCTTCGGAAGTCTAAAGTTTATATCTCGGATTTTATTATTTTTTTCCCCCGCCAGAGTTCGGATGCCATTAGAAAAAGAAAAAGAAACAAAAAACAAAACGGAAAATAAATGTGAGCTGCCTTTACAATCAGGATGATAAGGTAAGTGAAATCATCCATGACTCATCCACTCTCTCACTCTCCACGGTCCGGCGCTTGCCATATGGGGCCAAATCAAGCCCAGACCCCTCAGGAACCAGCTGCGGCCCACCAAAGCACCCAGAGGACCGTTTAGCAGGACGGACCGTGATTCAGCGCTGGCAAGACAAGCGACCTGAGCAGCCCGACACCCAAAAAAGTGCCTGGGACAGATGGGTGTTTAGCATGAATGATTCTGTTACCAGAGACACCTGAACCAGCCTATATATATATATATATATATATATATATATATATATATATATGTATATATATATATACACACACACACACAAACACAGTATACACACACACCAAACAATTACCACGGAGACTCCTAAAGAGTGAGAACGATCATTTAAAACACAATTCCGTCCTCCGCTGTGGTATTATTTTACGAATTTCGACTGTGTTTTTAAAGCATATTGATCTCATGCCCATTTGTCAAAGAGTCAAATTCCTAATAACTTCAACAAACTCTGCAAGCAAACTTCCTTTACTTTCAAAAAGTCCACAAGTAACAAAGCACCAGTGGGTCACACGATGGAAAATTCTCCGGGAAAAAAAAAAGAAAAGAAAAAAAAAAGAAGAAGAAAAAAAAAAAGTCATCTGGCAGCATGTCTTGCTGTGCTTCGAACACAAGAGTATTAAAAGCAGACTGCCCGAGATGCTTATGAGAGAGACATACTGTCATCTCCGCTAGAGCTCTGAGCTCACTTCCATCCCCGAGTAGAAACTTCAAACCGGCGCAGCCAAACCACCAGCAGCCGTTCATTTCAAAAGCAGGGGGGGGAAAATGTCTTTCTGTTCAGCCATTTTGTACTCAGTGGGATGCAACTTTCAGGAAGAGTTTTGTTGGAGGAGCAGCCGCTGATGATTGTTCAGTGTTCACCGGACTCAGACATAATGTTAAATAATTATGGGTCGATACTCATAATGAGAATGAGAAATGAGACGTTTCGGTGATATACTGTAAGTCCATTATTCACGGAGATACAATTAGGGGTTAAAAATCGCAGAATGAAGTCTACAATATAAAGCGTATTATTGTCATTATTATTACTATTATTAGTAGTCTTTTTTTCTCTCTCTCTCTCTCTCTCTTACTTGTATAAATAACCTGGAAAAGAACACACTAAAAAAAAATAACGTATTAAGCCATGGCCTCTGAGTGGCTGAGAAAACCCGTTTGGAAAACGGACTCTATAGGCCACTGTAGATTCTGGGGGCGGGGCTTTGTGAATATGAGTGGGAATGGCACTTAAGGAGGAGAATAAAAAATTCTTTAAATCAAACCCACCTACTTAACCGTTAATCTTATCAAACGCATCTTTAAGGCGATGATCGGATATGATCTGGTGGTAGTATTGAATCTGCTGTGATGCAAAATGATTCGATTTAGCAACCTTCAATTAATATGCGACCAAATCTGTCGAGAATCTGGGCTAGTACTATGAATGATGACGTAGAGAATAGACTGAACAGGTCTATTAAATTGTTTAAACGTCAGTCTAAAAACTGTGCTTATAATTGTTTTATAATCAGATTTATGATCGTCGCGTCATTTCATTTCAATGAATCATCCCACCTGTACTACATAAGTATAGTTACACTCGGTGATATTAGTAATTATTACATTATTTCATGAATCATGTCCATCCAGGAGTTCGCCATTTTGCAAGTACAGAAATGAACGCGAAATCGAGCAAACCCTACGATATTCTGTGGCGCTTGCGATCTGTCGAAATGACCGCGGATTTTCCGCAGATTCGGGACGGGACGCGTCGCGTGACGTCATCGTGTGCGGCGGACACGAGTACAGCTGAAAGGTCTCGTTTACCAACAAACATCGCTGCGAAAGAGCGGGCAAAACAATTTCGTGCGATTGGAGTCTCTCCAATTCAAGTAGTTTTCCAGAAGAAAAAAAAAAACTCAGCAAGTTACATCGCAGATTTTTTTTTAAAAAAGCCACAGCAATCCTGACATCCTGTACGGACTGATTGAAGGAAGACAAATGTCATATACAGGAAACTAGCTATACTAGCTAGCTGGTTATATTTCTTAGTACTCACTGCAGACCTTTTTCTCTTTCCATTCACTATTAAAGTGTCGTTCTTTATTTATTTATGTATTTTTTGTGCTGGGAAGTCATACCATGCAGCCATCTTGCTCTATAATTCTTTGCTGTAGCGTGTTTATCTGCTACATGAGAACGCAATTTGTGGTCGAAGATCGTTCCAATGCTTCTCTCATGAACCGGTTCGCCACAATTAAATAAGAAAGGAAGAAAAAAAAACTTGTACACTCAAATAATTGAGTGCTTCACTGAATTTATTATTATTTTTTTTGTGTGTGGCTTGGAATGAGAGAGTGAGACAGAACCCAAACGCTCATGTATCTCATATATCTCATGCTCTATTGACAGACAGAAGACAGAGAGATGATATTCCTACTTTGCGTACACTGCTTTTTGCATTTTCCAAGAAGGACGTTTTATTTTATTATTAGCTTACGGTATTAAGAGGTAGAACCACGTAAGTCTCACAGACGTTTTTTTTTTTTTCTTCCCCCAAACCCTAATTTCTACTCTTAAATGTCAGTGTGGTTTACTCAGAGCCGAAGCAACAAGGGGACGTCTCTCGAAAGGCCTACAACTCAACTGATCATATCATCATGTAGTCTCTTTAGATCCATTCCAATCTAATAACTTTCTGCTTCCTGGCAAGCGCAGCCCTTGTTTTTGCGTCTATAAAAGCCATCTTCCTTAGGAATCGTTTCTGTTTCTTTGGGTCAGACTCGAATTCTTTCCCTTCCCTGCGCTCGCTTTGCGCGCCCGTCTCTTCCGTTACTTCCTGACACACCGCCTGTTCAGTGTTAACGCAGTTTTTGAGAACGAGACAGTGCCAGTGCGTCTGCAGCCTAGCACCGCTGACACCAGAGAAAGCTGAAAGCTCATCTGCATATCCACAGGGTCTGCCGCTCGCGCCCTCATGCTTTATGCATTCAGCAGCTCGCTCCATCGCTGGCGCCTAATCTCTCTCCCATGTGGAAGGAGTGGGAAGTAAAGAAATAAAAGAATCCTGCCAGTATTAAGCATACAGGATGCACCTTTTCCTCTTAATCTCGGCGTTGAAGAGGACCCACATGAAGATGAGGATCGGGTCGATATGTGGGGTGTTTTTTGCAGGCTAAGCCGAACAGGCGCGTGCGGTTGGTCACGGGAAGCCGTAGAGCGGGTAAAGTTCGGTCTATAACGCACTTTTAGACGACGACCGAGCTTATTTAAAGTCCCGCTTTGGCAAAAACGGCCTCGTTTGCTCTCCCCTCTGTTTCCACAACAGCCTGCTATCAATTCTGCTGAGATACAGCTCAGTGTTAGTGCTTGGCATTGATGCAGAAAAATCTGATACATAGATTTACAGCTGCCACAAGGGGCTGGGGAACGTCTTGCTCTTAAAGGGACCTGCTGAGGTTTGCGACACGTTTCTGCAAAACATGCACAACTCACAGCTGGTTAGATCTGAATGTTTGTTCTGGTTCTTGGTGTGTGTGGAAAAAAAAATGCCAATGAGAAAGAAAGTGCATTCATACCTTTTTTAAAAAAATAAATATATATATATATATATACACCTTATTATCAATGATGGAACCAAATTCAGAACTGAAACGACAGGTCATCTTGGTTCCTGTTCGGTCCTGTTTTGAAAATTGGGCCGCGTGGAAAGAGAGGTCTTACGTTCAAACCTAAAATGTGCACGAGAAGTATGTAGTCCGAGAAGTATGAATCCGAGTCATAGGGAAAGAATTCAGAAGAAACAAATGCGGGGTTTCCAGGAAAGTTCTGCAAAAAAAAAAAATGTAAACTGTAAAACGTGTTTACAACGAAGTATTGCATACGTTATGTACAATTGGCAGTTTAGAGGTGCGGGGATTTGAACCTACAGTCTATTTGCTCTGTAACACCTTAACAACAACAACAACAACAACAACAACAAAAAGCCATAACCACTTGGTTCCTGTTTGGCCCTGTTCTTGTTCTGACCATGCAGCAGAAAAATACCAAAGGGAAAAGAAACCCATAAATTTCAGGAACAGAACAAACCCTACAAAAATACACATAATTATTGATGGGCAATCCCACTGGTAATGTATTAAGCCTTAAAAAAAAAAAGAAAAAAAAAGACAAAAATAAATAAATAAAAGCTGAAACTCACGTGTTTGTGTCACGTGGTTAGTGCGCTGTGGGCCTGCGCATGAAGCCACACCACTGCTGTTCAACTTTTATATGTGAAACTCCCTCTACGTTTCAACTGATTAAAAACAGTCTCGGAAGGCCTTTATAGTTAGACGCAGACCTGCAAGCAGTAGGTGGGTCTGTTTTCTCGCCTCTCGTGGTGAGAGCTATCTATTAAAGCATAATGGGCCGAAATCTGCGTGATTAAAGCTCAGGGAATAAGGGATGCAAACAAATCGACTCCTCCTCCCTAGGAGAGGCAGTGTGTTTTTCGGCACGTGTATATATAAAAGAAAAAAAAGAGGATAATCTCGAGGGCGTGTAGCCGCTCACGTGGGAATGCGCTGCGTCTTTCCAAAATGATCGATCTGACGAAGCAGGAGGATCCTCAGACGAGCGTCTCCCTACAGACTAATCGTTGCTTGACTGGCCTTCGTTTTCTTCATTAGCTTCCACTACCATATAAGGCAAAACCAGGCTCCCGAGTCATTTCATTAGACATTGTGTCTGGATTTCTGGATCGCTAGGAAATGGTGGGCAGTGTGTGACATTTGCCAGCAAGCGCTCAGACTGGGATGCTAAAGCTGATTAGCGATGTTGTGTCTCCTGGAGGTAGACGTGCACGGTTGTGTTGCATAGCTCAGTCTAAAAACTAAGACTTCATACCTTCCTTAACAGACTTCCAGATTAGATAACTGGAGGACATAAGGCTGTTATAAATACATTGAGCTGAAGGTGACATACCCGCATCGTGATACTGTTGCCTTATTATTAAGCGTCATGATGGCTGTCCTAATTTTCGATGCACAGCTCAGGTCTAGCAGAGCCAGCATGTTTTATGGTGGAGGTTATGACATCATGAGACAAACCGTCATTAACAGCATGACGGCAAATCAGTTTAAAATGATTTCACGCGTTTTGGTCCTTCCTAAGCTGCTAATCTGATGACATAGTGGCATATGTCAGCGTCAGTCCTTTTACGACGCGAGATTAGACCTCCGTCATTAACTCTGTCATAACCTTTAAGTCATAGAGGTCAGTGCGGTTGATGTCAGAGCTGTTATAACATGCTGATATTATGACGCAAGTCTTATTATTATGAAAGTTCAAGTTATTCCATACTATAATAATCACATTTGATTGCATGCACACTTGCAGGTTGAGATGTAGTGTACTAATAATACAAAATGATATTCAAATGAACCACTAGACGGTTTTTCTGCACGGAATTGGTAGCCGCATGTACATAAAGGAAGGGCGGAGCCACCTCAAGATTCCCCGAAGGCAATCTCTCTGAATGAGTGAGAACGGAGCTACACCATGGATGCAGAAACCGGACATTTTGAGTGCTAAAATGGTTCGCTTTGGGCCTGCGGTACCATGCAGTAAGGTCATATTTCAGTACAAGTTAGCTTGTACTTTTAACATGTTAGGGCTCCATTTGAGACGTTCAGGGGTAGTCGATTAGTGGAGAGGACCTAGCAAAATGTTTTAATAAATACTGTTTCAGACCCACAGCTCTTGATTTGTAAATGTCAACCCTATTTAATTTAATACCCCTGGTGTACTATATATAATTTAATAACCATATTTAATTGAAAACCCCTGGTACACTATATAGTGCATCGGATTCCGTTTGAGAGACAGCGTTCCAACAGATTTAATCCGGAAATTCATACGCAGAATCCCGATGACAAAAAATAATAATAATACTAATAATCATAAAACTCAAAGTGACTTAAAGCTGCTGGAAAAGAACATATGGTACAGTTGATTAAATCTCTGTGAGCCACTGAGGGAAAAACACTTGAAAATAAAAATGGGGGAACACAAGAAGCAATGAGGAGCAAATGTGTACATTTTGTGTCTACCAAGAGAGGTCTTGTCAGCCAAATAATGGGGCATCAATGGGAACACGCAGCATGCTGCACCCCGATTAGCATGCCGCTAAATGTGGAGATGGTTCATGAGGGAAATCATGGGTACATGTCAGACCTATAGAGACACACCAAGGAGCTCCAGTGGAAGGGGCAAAGCCGTCTTTATTTCTCTAGTGTTGATTTACCACAATTTCAAATGAAAAAAAAAAAAATTCTGAACACTCTGGGGCTTGTCTGTCCAATTAATGGAGGGAAAATTACTTGTGTTGGTGAGAGGAGCACACACGGGGACAAAAAGCAGCAGACTGGTTATCTAATGATAGGTGGGAGCCGACAGTGAACACACCAACATACGTCCACTGGGAGGTAAACAGTGAAAACTGCCCTGATGGATTGTGCAAAGGCGCAACACAAACACACACAGACGTCCACGCTGCTCTTGATGGCTGTTTCGGTGGCCATTTCTGCTCGCAGTTGTAAGGCATACCAAGTACATGCGCTCTGTCTATTCTAGAGATAAAGGGGAGAGGGAAAATAAGAGGTGTACGGCGGAGATCTCTCCAATTCGGGTGAGGGTTAGGGTTGGTTATTACGCACAGCAACAGCGCCGATACATGAGTCCATGGTCTCAATCATAGGAAGTGAGTGAGCAAAAGAGACTGAGAAGAGCCCCTTGGCTTGGCTTGCAGCATTAAACACTCAAAAATGATCCGGCTTCTTATAATTATCAGCACTCACCTTAATTGACTCTCTGAGCCTGCTTGCGGAGGGACGCGCCCCTGTAATAAAACACTACAAGCACTATAGACAGAGCAGAACAGCACACTACGTCCCTAGTCGTTTAAATAGAGTCTGGTTTCTTTTACCCTCCCTACCTGAGCTGTGAAAAAGAAAAAAAAAAAAGAAGAAGAGAAGAGAAGAGAAGCAAGGAACATTTGGCAGAAGCAAATTCATCATCAGGTGTCTGGAGGTAGGGCTTTAATAGAAAAGGCAAGTCCCACTGAGCGCGCACCATGTTGCGGCCAGGCACGCATGCCCGCGAGCAGCAAGCCACCAGTCACAGTGGGCCGCCAGGCATTAGCATAATTTTATATAACACAGGCCCCCGCTCTGGAAATTTAATACATTTCAGCAGATAGCAGACCGCCATTTTGCATAATGTTTTTTTCATCTTTCTGTCACTGAGACATTCTCTCTCTATCTCTCTACCTCTCCATGTCATGCTGTCTCTCTCTCTCTCGCTCTCTCTCGCTCTCTCTCTTCAATCCCTCCTGATGCTGCTGAGGCTCGTCTTCCTCGCCCTCCCCACGGTGCCCCTCGCACCAGGAGAGGGGAAGTTCATTACCTCAGCTAAATCAGAATTAGTCCCTTCATTTTGACGGGGCGAACTTCATTAGAAAGGCCCTTCCATAATCCAGCGGGGAGAAGTGATGAATCTACGTGGGGTGATAATTTGCTTCACACAGCACATTCAGCTGCTTCATCCATTTTTTTTTTCTCTTTTTTTTTTTTTACCTCACTTCTACACCTCTTTTTTCCCCTCCGACTTCTCCCTTTGCTCTTGCTTTGTGCGTTTTCTTTCATACCTTCTATTAGACTGAGAAGAACGCTGTGCTCGGAGAGAGAGGAAAACACCTGTATGCAATTAGCTAATGGAGCAGAGTGCAAGAAAGGCCGGAGGAATAAGGAACGCAGGCTGCCGAGTCTAGTCCCAAAAACCTAATGAAAAAGTCTAACATTGTTTGGCAGCGATTCGGAAGTTAGCAGTAAGACATCAACAATAAGGACTTGAAAAGTGGCCTGATGAGTGGTTTTCACGAGTCCAAGTTGAACACAAGTTGACGTAGACTAGCATAGTATGCCTAGCATTAGAGAAAACCAGCGTATCATTAGTATTCTTGTGGACCATAAATCAGGGATGAAAAAAAGCCAAGCCACTGGAATGAAATACTGTACATCAACTGCTGGACTGTGGTGTGGATGTGGAGTCAGCAAAATACATCTGAAGATCGAATAAGCGCTTAAAAAAAAACAGTTTTTGAATCGTTACGGCTTCTGCAGAAGATTATCTGTTTAATGGTTTAATCCAATCACATGCATTGATGTCGATTATTTAGCTGAAGGTAGCTCGTCGGACCAGAGATTAGCTACAGGGCTAGAGACATTACCTCACAAAGCGCTTTATTTACACTTTCTGGTCTGGTTTAGACAGAGCAGTGTGTCTTTATTCTCTTCTTCAGGTTCCATGGCTCTGGACAAATGTGGTAACGAGAAGCACGGTGATGAAATCAAACACCACTTCAGATTTTCTAATTTATAGCCATAAACTAATTAAAAACGTAGCTGATGTCAACATTCAATTACACTAGTTGCTGATCCAGAGCTTGATAAACAAGGAATTTTATGGCGGAGAATCTTTACAAATTTGACCTCAATACCCCTGGAGTACATGATTAACCACCTGGCCTCGGTAGCACATAATAACTGGCACCCATCTGGAACCATCGTCTTCTCTTTTCTAAAAACAGCGGTACTGCTTTTTCTCCCCCACATTCTCTAGCAGCAGTACGGCTAAATGGAAATGTGTAGTGGCGCCCCCTGCTGGTGCAGCCCTCTGTTTTCCCACCTCATGGAGTCCAGGCAGGAGCACCAGTCTAATTTTGGCCAGTGCCAGCTCTCTCCTGGACCCCCAATTACCCTAGAGCGGCTCCGCGTGCTGCCGACATCTGCTTCAGCACAGCTTCTGCAGCCCATTTATATTCCAGCTCATCTACATGGATATTGAAGATAATAATAAACGAACTGGGGAGGAATAAGATGCGGCGCAGGGCCGTGTTTCAAGCAGGCGTTCGCTGGCGCCGCCTGCCTCGGATGCCCGTTGCCATAGTTTCCGCCATTTGAAAAGGCGAGGGCGACCAATCAAACAAGAACAGGACACAATCAGGGGAGAAATCAGATTGTTGTGGAGCACGACAAATGAATTAAAAGGCAAGCAGGATCAGGGCCTTTGAGATTGCACCCAGAGCATCAAACAGCTGAACATGCTCCTCTCGTGCCAGAGAACCGAACACAAAGACCTTCTGCGCAGACAATACGTGTATAACAACACAGCATGGATACATTTCTGAGTTAATTAGTCATTTAAATATTTTTAAAAAAAAATTAAATAAAAAATTGTAGAAATGAAAAATAAAATACAATGATAAAATATATATATATATATATATATATATATATATATATATATATATATATATATATATATATATATACACACACAGAAAGAAAAGAGCTGTGGTGAAAATTTCGCATCGACTACCTCTAGAAAGTTACGGGTATATTTTATTAATATATATGATTAATTATCTGTCTGTAAAAATGATCGTAATGAGAAAAGATGAAAGGTATATTTCTAGTATGTCTCCAGTAGTCAAGGTTTATTAGAAAGGCAGAATTTAGTGCTTGACCTACTTCAGCACATCCGAAGTGTCATGATTAGCTGATGAGTTGACTCGAGTGTGCAGTAGGAGCGAGGAACACTGCTTTACACAGTGAAAATAACACTGAGCTGTTATGAGTGAAGCAAAATGGATGTGTGACACGGTCACAGCTGTATATACAGTATGACGCTCAGCGGCGAAGGTTAATCCGAGTTATCGTTCATAAATAGAACCAAAACGTGTTCTACGCCTGCGTTTTCACTGTATAATCATGTATTGCAGAAATATCTTTAAGTATCATGATATATGAAATATTTTTGTCATATTAGCCACAAGTAAATACAAAAAAATAAGGACATGCTAAACTATTTAACGTTACTATCCATCCATCCATACATCCATCTTCTATATCCTTTTCAGGGTCACGGGATTAACCTGGAGCCTATCCCAGGGAGCATGGGGCACGAGGCGGGGTACACCCTGGACAGGGTGCCAATCCGTCACAGGGCACAATCACATACACACTCACACACCCATTCATACACTACGGACACTTTGGACATTTAACGTTACTAATTCAAGCAATTTATCTTAGGAAAAAAGTAATATCGTTGGTATTCCTGCAAAAAAATTTAAATAAAATAATAATCACCTTTTTCTGTTTCTAAATTAAGCAAAGATGAAATCATTAATTAGGCTTTCTGTATAACAGAGCTCCACGTTGCGAGTCGTGATTTAACGTTCATTTAATTAAGTTCAATTCGAACCATTCACAAGATTAGTTGGGTTTTTTTTTTCCCGCCACAGTTTTCTTCATCTTGTACTCTCTTCAGTGATGTTAAACCTGTCAACAGTTCAACAATAAACATCTCCTGCAATCGCTTTATTCCCTTAAATACGTTTCGGAAATAAGAAAGCGGAAACATTAAGGATTATTTATTTATTTAAAAACAGTGGCACTATGTGACACAAGTGATGGAGCAATGGAATTGTCCAGGGAAGAGAACCCTGGCGCTCTCCATCATCGCAGCAAGTGGGACAGCCATGATTAAAACACGGTGTCAACATGACTGACGGCTTCTTCGAGAGCTTGCGGAGATGACAGTCGTGGCAGTATCAGGAGAGCACTGCTTCATCTACATCGAACTTCACAATCACAATCAGACTAAACAAACTTCCCTCAACACAACTCGCGAGGCATCAAAAAAACCAAAAAAAAACAATCCTACGAAATCCTAAGATGTCTGCCAAAGGCGGAAAATTTCAACAATAAAAAGTACATAAAGGTAGGGGAGGAGTCGTTCCCATGGGGATGTGTAGAGAACAAGATTCTCATTTTGCTGCAGCGGGTTCTGAAGTGTTTGATGCTAACAGTGCGGGTTTTTATTCACTTCCTGTCTCTCTCAGGAGCGGAGTCGTGTTGTACAGGTAGGGTTACTCACAGAACGGCACACTTATCTCTGCACACTCTCGACATTTGTCAACAGCTAGCGGAAAGGGAATCGATGTGTGAAATGGTAGGTGTGAGAAAGGCAATTTAATATCAGTCATGTCGTCTTTGCGATTCTTCTTCTTCTTCTTCTTCCTCTTCTTCTTCTTCCAGATGGAGGTTGCATCGTCGCTGAGACAAGTTTGTGGACGAAACATGTCGTGGACGCGATCTCTTGTTTTTGACGGAGGTGTTTGGGACCAGGAGCTCTTGTGTGGGGATTTCATTTCATGTGTTTTTATAGAAGTCAGAGACCTGAACGCACTGACAGGGGGCCCCTGTGGGCGCTTGTCTTCACCTCTGAATCAGAAGGCGAACAGATCAAGTTCCCTCTGTGCTCTGTACACAGATGCACTCACAATCAAATGCACTTACAATCACACCCCCTTTAAAGAACAGATAGGAAGAGGAAGAGGAAAAAAAAAACGAGAAGGAGTTAAATCCAGGTACAGAAGAAAAGCCTTCAGTAATTCCCTCCCAGTAGACATCTTAGCCTGCACGTTTGGCTCTGTAGGAACAGCTGACAGCCCCAATCCTGCAGATTTCCTCCCCGAAGGCCTGTCACACTGCCGTCACTGCTGCTACTGCCTTGTCCCTGGAGAAAAAAAACTCGCTACCCGCCATCACACCAAATCATAGTCCTCCTCCTTGGGGGGTGTTACGGTCTTGGGTCTCATCCCATTACCAAGCCTGTTAAAGTGGATTTAAAGGGTGCAAGTTTCTCCCTTCACCCTCTCACCTGCTGAATCTGGCGGAACACTCATTGGCTAAGGTTGAACGAGAGGGGACAAAAAAAAAATCAGCCAGGAAAGCTAAAAGGGGGGGTGGGGGGGTGTGAACATGATGGGTGTGCGCAACGGCTAATTTAATCGGGGTGCACAGCTGCACAAACAGGGGTATCGTGGAATTTCTGTCTGCTGGTAAAATTGACCGTGCATGAATAGCTCCATTTTCCACACTGGGACAGGCCATTTTCCATATGTCCCAATGAACTGTTGGAGCCGCTGGCCATCTTTATTTACCACCTCACACCACCGCCATGAACAAAGTGTGTAGAACTAAAGCGCTTTGCTTAGCTAAACGTACTCTTCTACTCATCACTTTTTGTGTGGAAAAGCTCCTGCTGCTTCTGCTGCTAAGAAAAAGCCTCTGACCTACTGACAAACTTTTTTACATTGCAACCAAAACCACAGCACGTAACAATAGCAATTCAAAGTATGAAGAGGTCACGACATGTTGAACTCATGTGACCGGAGGATGGACTTCCCTCAGTGGGGGAAAGAGCAGCTTTTAAAGTGACATCTACACTCAATCCTCTGCTCGTCTTTTTTCCTCTCTCGTTCTGGCAGAGATTCACTTGAGCCATTTGGAAGGATTAGAGCAGAGATGAGGAGAGGAGAACTGGGGGAGGGGGGGTGGACTGAAAAAAGGAAAACTCTTAGATTCTTAGTGATTATACAGTATGATGTTTGAGTAATGGTTCCTGAAGCCATTAACCCGTTTTCCTTGATGGCCAGTGCACAATGTCCTCAAACCCATCTCACTACTCAACCAAAAACTTTGGACCTGCATACCTGGATATTTCCTTACATAAAGAGTTGCACGCAAAGGATTTCAAGCGATTCATCTCATGGAACTTTTGCAACGGGAGCTTTTACATCTTGTTGTGGTAACCCAAAATGAAAATATGTATATTTTAAAATATATCATCTTTTCAAGGAAGAGAAACTAGTCTACAGGCCTCTAGTAACCTGGAAGCCTTGCATAGTGAATTAAAAAGGACAGGTGGAGGAAGAGAGAGGGAGCCTGATAGCCTGGGGCTGGCGAAGGATGCAGTAAACGGAGCAAATGAAAGACTCTGGCCAGTTTACTAAATGGATTGTGTTGCTTTACAAAAAGCACTTTGTAAAATGATACTGAGGTGAAAGAGCTATAAGCATCAGAATATCCAAGACAACACACCAAGGACACACCAAACTACCCCTCTGCCCCCCATTTTAGCTATCCTCGCTAGCCAAGACTCCAAGGTCGCACTAGTCCAAGCCAGACTTTCCTCTGGATCCGTTTCCTCTCTCCAGGGGATGCTGGACTTGTGATTCAGTGCTTCACGTTAAGAGCAATTCACCTGCATCCAATATCTCAGTGGTAAGCTATCCTCCAGGGAAGGAGGGGGAACCAGTCAGAGCATGAGGGGGGAGAAAAAAGTTTCCACATATGGTTAAGTCAAGCTGCTTGGAGGATACTGAGCGTCTGCTGCAGGGAGACCAGCTCCTAAAAGGCCCAGCTGGTACTTGGAAAAAGGCCTTCTGCATTACTACACCTCAGCGCCTGCCTCACCTCCCGTTTGGAGCTGCTGTTGGCCGACACTTGCCAGCCATTTTAGATTCCTACCCCCCCTCCCCTCTCCCCTCTTCAGACCCCCATTTTGCCATCCCATCCCCTTTCCCTGTACTTCCACAGGTTCTGGATCCAATTGAACATTTGGTCTTCCACTGCTGCTTAATCAAATTCCTCCATCTGGCCTCCCTATCCCTGCGGAACAGGGGAAGGTGCAGCCGGATCCCTGGTCCAAGTGCATATTGGGAAGGAGGGAGGGAAAGATGAGAGGGCCAGGGACTGCCTACCTAGCTTACCCATGCTGGTCAACAAGATCAGGTAGTGAGCCAGGCACTCTACTTTGCTAAAAACTTTCTTGCACCAGTCCTAATCAATGTAGCATAGTGTAATTGTTTAGTAATTAATGAACGGATGCATTCGCATCTCACTGGTGCACCAGACAGCATCTTCCACAGGTATGGGTGAGAGAAAAATAAAAAGTCCCGGGTGCTCATCTGCTACTCTTACCGAGTTTAGAAATAAACTAGTAGAGAGAAAAAAAAAAAAATGTCACCCTAAATTGAAACGTCTGAGCTCCTTGATCAGAACACCTGTGAAAGCCTAGGATTTGCTTCCTGCCTGCAACATCACTCATCAATCTTTTCTCAGCAAAAAGCCCAGCACGATGACTAAGCCTATTCTCACATCACCATTGTAGCGCACGGCGTCAGACATTTTGTTGTTGTAGAACAGCTATCCTCTCCATTGCCAGGTGGCAAAACATGTGTCAAATAATTAAACTGGTTTTACAGAACAGGACAACAAATGCAATGCAATTTGTTTCTTATCTTTCATTGGCCCACAGCAGACGCACATGTGAGAGAGTAATTAATCAAACCACTGGAATATGTGAGCAGCAATTTCCACTTAATGGCACTTACAGGTATTGGGTCCCTGAAGTTGGCCATTTCGGCTCTGAAATGAGGATTCATTTTCCTCTTTATGGTTCTGACAATAAAATTGAGCAAGCACGTTAAACAATATCCATTTCGCTGGATTCTGGTAATGGCCAGCCAATGTGACTGGGCGAAATGCACATTGTACATCAAATCCCAACAATGGCATAGATACACAGGCACAAGGGCTGACATGTTTTGATCTGTTTGTTTGTTTGTTTGTTTGTTTGTTTTTGCATTCCCCTAACGATTCACGTTGCACCCAGCTACATTTATAGTTACTTTTGAATTCTCGATTCTGATTGGTCAGAAGGTGTGCTATGGAAGTTCTATCAGACAACATGCTTTTATTGAACGTAAGCCATACTTGTTGATATGGTGAGGTTTCTGTAAGACGCTGATCATTTTTGGAAGGAGTCTGCAGTGTCCGGTTGACGAACTGTTTTGGTATAAGACGTATAAAACACACTGGGATGTGCTGTAACAGGAAAATAATCAACTTGAGGATGTTAACACTGACATCAAACAACCCCATTGTGTTTTATTCCTTGCATAATTTCCCTGATGGTAATTCTATGTTCTAGTAGAACTTAAGCACAAACTAATGAGTCTGCACATACGTCTATAGGGTAACTGCACCAACTTTCATGACTTTCAGATAAATTCGCCCTGGGAAGTTGGATCACTTCCCCCTTCTACTTATCGATATCCTGCAGCAGTATCTTGCTAGGTCCAGGTGGAGCTGGCTGGATGCTGACCTGTGCCAGTATCCCTGCTACACTCTGAACAAAATACAATTCAGGTTTTTCTCAGTTCAGTGATGCGGACGAGTTTTCAGGATATAAAATGACACTGTGTTAAGGACCATGAAGATTCTTGATTAAAAAAAAATCTTACTCAGGATAAATACAAGATAGCACAATTGAGAAATTATAATGAGAAGTGTTCTTAGTGGCTCGACTTTTCTCATTAGCGCACAGGAAGCCAGGCTTGTGATGAGCCTCTCCAGCCTAAATTCAAAACACAACAGCAGATCCACGATCAGTGGAAGTCCATTTCCCCGTTGCTGCTCTAACCACAGAGCTCCCAGTCGTCCAGACCAAGACATAGAGCAGATCACTCTCTGCTTTTAGTGGCACTGCGGCCTAGCCTTAATGGCACCCATGTCCTCTTAAAGCTTTATTCTCCCCCTCCCGTTCTCCTTCTAAAGAGCCCCTAAGAAGCTTCTGGTTTCGGTAATTCCGCCAGGATCCCGACAGCAAAACAAGAGACAATCAATCGCTCCCTCTTTCTCTCCGAACTTATAATGTAACTCTTACATAACTACTTCGCTAACAACTACACTCGCGCCGTATCCGTATTATAAACGCGATCACATTTTCAATAATTTCAGCATTACGATTTGGTCTAACTAACGCCCCTGAATGTAAAAAAAAAAATTTAAAAAGACCATTTCCCAAGCAGTTATGAACAGGTCAGCTCTAAATAATTGAACGAAGATGCTTTCCTTATCATTTCTTTCGTCCGTGTCCGTATCATGTGCTTCAGTGACTTCAGAGAGCGGGTGAAGATGGGAGGAGATGCAGGCGGTAGGAGAAATAAATAGTGAGCAGGATTCACACAGGGTCCAAGCAAACACACACACACACACACACACACATGCACACCACTCCTACATGCTGTGTGTAAGTGTGTGCATGAGTCCCAAGGCAACAAAGATGCATCTCTTCTGCATTTGGCCCCCTTATGGGCTCCAATCTTTCCCTCTGTGTCGCCAAGCCAACCCTTTTATTCTCCTCAGCACTCTTTCCTCCTCTCTCTCTCTGGGGTTTAAATACTTCTCTCTCTGATGGCTGGATTTCTTAGTCGCATCTTCCGCTTCATAAGAAAAGCAAGCGGCTTTTTAAAATATTTTCCTACCTGTATTCTAGTGTTAGAAATCTAGTGATTTCGTTTTTTTTTTTTGTTTTTTTTTACTTCACAGTCCAAAACCGTATAACCAGGGATAGGAGGTATAAACGTGGCTCAATTTTTGACATGTACGTTCTCTTAATTTGCTGTTAACAGGTTGATCGATTGATTAAAGTGTGCGTTATTCGTAGAATCAAAAACAATAGCAACCAAGCTAAAATACACAGAATGGTCTGAAGAAGCAAGGTTGGTTGGGGCTGATTTCTTTCTAGACCCGACTGTACTATTGTTGAATGCCGCGTCAAATTATTACACTTGGTTACACGTCCTCGAGATTCTGCGTGCATTGTGGCATTGTATTTTATGTAAACCTGCGTCGCCGAGCGGTCCAACACCGACACGTCATCCGCAACGATCGAGAAGGCGTACTTGAGAAACTTGACATAGAAATTCAAAAATTGTGTAATTGATCTGTTTTTTAGCGTGTGTTCCTATTTGTCTGTGTAATTCTTTATGTCTGTGAGGAAACCCCATAGAGATTGTGTCGAGTCGTCGCTACGTGTATCCACAGCTCTCAAATACAGCACCGGATTTATTAAAGTGAATGCTTTTTCACTATTTATTTCACCACATGATCTCTTCCTCCAGTAATCACTAATCCGCTAGCATAACAAACATCCCGCATACGCTTAATGCTTTCTTAAAGAGAACGGAGACTTGTGATGAATTTGTCGTCACGTCGTATCAAAAACTCATTTGCTTGAGGAGCGGATTTCTTTAAGGAGGAGACAAAATAAAAGGTCAAATTCAATTGCTTTTGCTGCTGGCCAAGCTGTACCCAATGACGCGCAATAATCTAATACATGATGCTATCACAATATCAGCGAATCCTACGGCAACTGCAAATAATGACACAATATTCCATCTCTCGGAGGACTCGGAGCACTCCTTCCTCTAAATGAGTTCGGTTGTTTGTCTTTGTGCCTTGTGACTGCTCCCGCTAAAGATGTGCTGCTCCAAAAATAAAGCGGCCAGGGACAGGAGGGATCATTGAATCATACAAGCGTGGATCTCATGGCCGCCAATAATAAAAAATATATATATATATATATATATATATATATATATATATATATATAAATGGCGCTCACACCTCTCTCGCTCACAAATAACGGCTGCACTGAAAATAGCAAAGCGGCTGATTTAAATAACCCGTACCAGATATTGGACGTTAATTTCTCTTGACACTGAGCTGAGGAAATGATGTGTTTGGTTGAAACAGGAAAAGAGAAAAAAAAATGTGGGAAGAAAATGACATTCTGGGGATGTAGAGATGGTTGTGTTTGTATGGGTGCGATGGTATGAGATACAAAAGAAAAGGAAAAGAAAGAGAAAAGTTAAAAGTTAAGATGGAAAAAGAGGAAAAGAAAGGAGATGGAGAAAGTCCCTCCCTCCACCTCTCCCTCTCTCTCTCTTTCCCCCTCCTTCTTCCATTCCTCTGCTCCCCCAGGAGACTTCCCTTGATGCCAAGCATTCATCATCTAGCCTCTAATATCAGTTATTCAGTGGCTCCTCTGCTTACAGCAGAATTAATTTGGGCTTTAATTACTCTCATCGGTGGAATGCTGATGAGGGAGGGAGAGGAAGCAGCCTGGGACGCCGCTCATTCCGCCGCCTTCATTCAGGACTCAATTCCAGCAGGACCCAGACGCTGGCAAACAACCGGCAGGCCAGCCAGGAGCGCCACACCGGGACCCGCTGCCGCAGAGACGGGGGGATGGGGGGACAGGCACGGAGAGAGAGAGAGAGAGAGAAAGAGAAGGATGGAGAGTGAGGCAGCGAGACAGAAATGGAGGAAAAACTGAATAGCATGAAGCGAGAGATGAGAAAGAGAAAAGATAAAGTACAGTAGAGAAAGATGACGACAGACAAAGCCATGAAATGGAGAGAGAAAGAAAATGTACGAAAGACAGGGAGGTAGAGGGAGACAGAGAGAAAATCAGAGGCCCAAAGAAAGCTAAATGTCTAAAACAAAATTCTGTTAAAGTTTTAAAACAAATATAAAATTATTTTTAATTTATCAATTTAATTTATTTAGAAATTTGTCATTTTTAGTTCAGTATTTTTAGTAAAAAATTTTTTTTAAAAATCTTGTTAAAGTTTTAAACCAAAGGGTCGACAAATATAAAATTATGTTTAATTCATCAATTTAATTTATTTAGAAATCTGTCATTCTTAATATAAAGTATCTATAAAACTGTTATTTTTAGTTCAGTATTTTTTAGTAAAAAAAAAATCTGTAAAAGTTTTAACATGTAACGTGTTTTAAATAAAAAATATGAAATGTCTACAAATATCTATTCGTTTTTCTTATTCATTTACATTTTTTTTAAATGTCACAAAACAAAACCTACAAAAAAGTATGATTTTTGTTTATTTCAAATATTCTACACATGCTTTAACACAAAATGACCACTAAAAAAAAACTAATTTTTTTCCTTCAAAAATATGAAACATCTACAAAAATCTATTTTTTATTAAAAACTGTAAAAGTTTTAACTCCAAATAGCTACAAAAAATTTTTTTTTTCATTAAAACTGCATGTTTCAATATAAAACGTGTGTTGTTTAAAAAAAATAAATAATAGAAAATTGTATTACAACAAAATTCATCAGAATATTGATATTATATCATCATTACACCCAGTGCTATTGTGTGCACATTCGTAGCATGAGTGTTGGAGGAGATAATAGTTTATAGTTGAATATATATTATAATAGTTTATAGTATAGTATATATTATAATAGTTTATGGTACATGCAGTACTCCAGTCCTCATGAGTGTCACTCGTTCACTGTGAGAATGAGCAGACCGTGAGGAAAAAGCAGCACTCTGCCTTTTCTAAACCCTCTGCCACGCTTATGGAATGCAGCATATTGGTTAAGGATTGTGATTGATTGGCTGAGTCTGCCATAGCGATTCGTTTGATTAAATGGAACCACGGGACTCCCGTCCAAGTCTTAATGAAGCAGCCATCGAAAAGCTGGCGGAAAAAAAGTCAGGAGAGGAGCCAGGAAGCCTACTGCTTGAGTCGGAATGGGAAATGAGTTGCGAGCGCCTCTCGACTGCAGGACGGCGTCACGCAGGACGCTGAAGTGTGGCCACGATCGGCCCGGCTTCGCTGTCCGAGCATGTGATCTGCAGCGGAATGTTCTATAATTGGCAAAGAGCGAGAGGTCATTATTACGAGTGATTTAAAGTGGCTACAAAAGCGCTTGTGCACAGTGAAAGTGCTAAATGACCCTAGGACTAGAGCGTACAGTCCGAATCGACTCAGTTTTACTCGTAGGAGTGAGTTACTTCTCAAAATATACAGTACTTCACTCTATTTAGTTCTGTTGGATCTCTAGTTTTGTGTGTCATACAATATCGCTGAAGGTTATTAACATTAAAGCACGAAAACGTATCGCCCGTTATAGCACCCTTTCTGACAGTCATATTTACTGTATCTTCATCCACAGTGACTGAGGACTTACGCGACACGTAACTCAATCCAAGTATACACCAGATCGAAACGTGACAGTGAAAACAGCAGTAAAGTTTTCCACATATTAATCCGAAACAAGTGACGTCATTGCAAGAATACAAGCAGGAACTCAACTGTGCGACTATTACTGTCAACATACGAATGATGCGAGCACCGATGTGAAACCGAGTTACTATAACGAACCTAAAGTTCTAATTTTCCAATAAGAACATGTCCCGAAGTGCTTTATTCCTCTAAAACAGCACCACACATAATTGTGTATTTAAGAATGATATGGTGTATGCTGGGGGCCACGGTGGGTGGTTTAGCATTTAGCACGTTTGCCTCGCACCTCCAGGGTTAAGGGTTCAATTCCTGACTTTTCCCCGTGTGCGTGGAGTTTGCATGTTCTCCCCCTGCTTTGGGCGTTTCCTCCGGGTACTCCGGTTTCCTTCCCTAGTCCAGAGACATGCGTTGTAGGTTGATTGGCATTTCCAAAATTGTATGAGTGTGTGTGTGATTGTGCCTTGCAATGGATTGGAACCCCGCCCATCTCGTGCCCCGAGTCCCTTGGGATAAGCTCCAGGCTCCCCGTGACTGTGTGTAGGATAAGCGGTACAGAAAGTGGGTGGATGGATGGTGTATTTATCTTTATCTGTTAGTAGTTATGTTTAATATTCATGAAGTCTATTATTAAGAAAACCAAAAGTGCCAAATCCTCCATCACGGAGACTTTCGAACACGAAACAGCGTTACATCTGAGTGTTATAAAGCGCTGAACACCGGAGACTCCTGCCCATATCAACGATTACGCACATTTTTTTTAAAACGTGTGGAATGTCCACTTGAAAATTCTGTGTGTTAGTGTATAATTGATAACATATTAGAATGAGTGCATTCATATAAACCTGTGATTGGGAACTAACCGACACGTTCTGACCAATCAGAACCGAGAATGCATGCGGTGTCACACCTGTTGAACATCCATGCTGAAGTAGAGACCTGTAGAGAGTAGAGAGCTGATGGAAATGACAACACAAACATCGCAAATGTCTCCATACACATATTTTTATATAACTGTTCTCCCCAAGGCATAACAAGCACTTTCGCTCTAAGGCAGTGATACCAATCGAAAGGTCGTGAGTTCAAATCCCAGCACCGCCAAGCAGCCACTGTTGGGCCCTTGAGCAAGGCCCTTAACCCTCACCTACTCAGATGTATAGATGAGATAAATGTAAGTCGCTCTGGATAAGTGCATCCGCCAAATACCGTAAACGTAAACGTGAGGAAACCCGTCCTGACTCCTGTTTGATTCACCCCTCTGTCTAATTCGCCATCAGCGCGACTGCATCGCTTCAATTTGTCTGTTTAAAAGGCTTGTGAGCGGGGAAAAGGTTCCACTTCACATCTGGAAAAGAGCGCTGTGTTTTCATCCCGGTAACATGATGGTAATGGTAACATGAGTATTGACTGTGTAATTATGTGGAGCACCGTCTCTACTGGGAGAGCGGGCGGATATCAGAATAACACCGCCATAATTAATGTATGCCAATACTGTATGAGAGAGGAGGGATTGGGAAGGAAAAAAAAAACTGGGTTGGAATTAATAATCACAAGGACTTCGTGCATTCGCACAGTCACATGGACACACACACACACACAAGCAATTATAAACATGAGATCTCTGAGTGGAAAGTAGATTAAGTTGCTCAAGATGTAAGAGAGGACACACGAGTAGATAAATACCGTCGGTGGTACACACAATCACGTTAATCGTGCGAATACCTAACTACACCTAGCCGCGGTATACGTATATATATATTGATGGATAGGGGCAGTAAGGGTTTGATAAAATGGTGCGGACGGTAATCGTACACCTCCAAAGGTGACACGTTTAAATCTATTAAATCTACCGTAGAGATGTCGTCTGAAGTGTGAGCAGTGTTGATATGCACAAACATGCACATGCATTTATTTATTTGTTCCAAGAATAGACTGTACATTCATAATGGAGAAGCAAACAAGGTCAAAAGCCATTTCGCCCATAGCTCTATCTATCTCTCTTTCTCTCACACACACTCACACAGATTGTAAAGGAGCTGCTAGCTGTTATGAGGAGGTCACGGTAGAAGACGTGATCCTCGAGTGGGGGTGTGCGGCCCTCGCGCAGGTGGAGACGTGCTCGTACGCAGCCGCTTTGGCTTCGGCTCATGCGAGCCTCTGACAGTAATGAGCTTCTGGGTCACCACTGCTTTGCACATTAATATTTCTTAATGATAATAATCATTACGCCAGACGCATCTTTCCTCAATGTGAATGTGTGCGTGTGTGCGTGTGTGTTTAGTGGGGGGGTGGAGGGGGTTGGGTGAGGGAGATGCTGGCAAAAAAAGCGCCACGGAGGCGGTGTCATTAAGACAAAAACAGCAGATAGTGTGTGTGTGTGAGACAATAGCTATCATCATTAATGGGATCAAACAGCAATTAACACCTCTTAGTTGTTAAAAAACGAAAACGCTGAGCGTGCATTTGGCCTTTAGCCTCGAACGTTGTAGTAACATTTCGATGATTTCCCTCATGCAAGTGCTGCTTGTTTCCTTGGGAATCCCACTCGATCGTAGATTTGAAGCCGTCCCCCGTACGATTTTGTGTTACAGCTACTGTACACCGCTGCATTTCGACCAGAAATGCCCGAAATTTTCGCCTTTCGGCCGGAGTTTTAACTCCACACATATTTATGCATTCAAATCAATCTCGAGCGTAATGCTGTCTCATTCCTGTTCGTTTCTATTTTCCGTTGGCAAACCGCCACGCGTCCCAGCGAAGACGGATCTAGTCGCGTTCACGGTGTTCGCAGTGAACCCTCGCCTCATTTAATACAACTGTCAGAGCTGGCATATCACAGTCCATTATCTGTCCTGTCCACATTCATTATTGAAGCTAATGATCTGTTGTCCTCCACGCACCTCACTGAAGGGGGACTACATTAGAAGTCGCTCAGTAAGTTAATTAGTAATTATAAACCTTAAGGATTAATCAGAGCGAGAGCGGCTTAAGGTTTGCGTCTCCGATCCAGAGATGTCGGGGGAAGGGAAACGCGAAGACAAAAGAGACCATTTTTGGTCTGCAGACCATTTTTGGTTAAAAAAAAACATCATGCAGACCGTGAAATGTACATTTTCGAATTTGTGTAATTAGTGTTGCGGGGGGAAAGAAAAATCAATCAATCAATGCCAGCGATGGCGCTTCTCGTCCAGCCTGAATGTGACTCTGAAGAGATAAAATTGTTCACGAGCGCCACTGTTCATCCAACACCCGAGTGCACTATTATTACGATTCCCATATTCAAGTCGATTCGAGAAACTAATATTGATAGAAACACATGCTGACATGAACGCAAGGCATCCATGACTGATGCAACTGCACACCCATAACGACAAACCTTCCTCATCTGCCTGCGCTGGAATTAATAACGTGATGCAAACTCTGCTTCTGCCTCACAGCCAGGCCCAGCGCTACAATCAATTACACTTCAGCGCTGTTGAGTTTGCGATTCCGATTGGTCAGGAGGTGTTGATTCATTTTCTACAACAGCAGTCCGGACAGTACTTCCGGCTGCACGGCAAATCACGGGGTTTATATTAACGCACTCGTTATGTATGTGTTATCGTCTCTACAGTGACAGCTCATTCACGGGGTCTTAAACAGATTCATCAAATATGGTGAGATTTTCGTTGAAGAGATGGAAGGAGTCTCTTTCCGAGTCTCCTCAGGACAGAGGACTTTGTGCGTTGTAGCATGACAGGCTGCAAATTTCTGTCTTAGCACCTTCGAGAGAGTAAAAAGGGGTGTACAGCAGGAACTAACTTGTCTCATGGATGTTACAAAACCTTAAATGTAACTAAAAACTGATGAAAAACAAACAAATAAATAAATAAAACGTACATGGCCTTTTTTAATACATTTAAACTAATGCAAGTGTTGGCAAATTGCTCTGGTAGAAGATGAAATAAACACTACAGGAAGTGCTGTAATTGGAAAATAATCCACTACTGGGTGTTAACAGTAACTCCGCTTCGCATCAAACTGCATTACACCAACCCATCGATTCTTATTGTCCTATAACAGCACACCCCTATGACTTTTAGTCGTTTTTCCTTATATAATCTAGATGATGTTTCTGGAAAACATTCCACCTACAATACTATTGCTGTTTATTCCCCTGCTGCTGAAACCAAGTAGTGTAGTTTACAGTCTGTTCTGGTTAAAGCTGGTGTGTTACAGCATGAAAACACTAAACTAGGCAGATTCAGGGATCTGAATAAGACTCCCAACACATTAAAATACTGCGTCGTTGACTACATTTAATATTACTGCAGACCTTCATGCTTCATGGTTTTTTTTTTCCCCCCTCACATAAATAATGGGGTGTATTTTTATTGAACGAAATAAAGCTCTGCAGTTTCTCTTTTGATGAGTTTAAGGAGATGAAGAAAGACACTGTGAACTGATTAATTGAACTCTAATGGTAAATGATGGCTCTTCATTTGATACTTACATGCAGGGAAGACCCAATGACATACTGACAGTTTAATACTCAAACATGTCATGTCTGTAGTGCTGGGGAAAAAGGATTTCTTTTAAATGTTAAATCGTTTTAGATCTTCGAACGAAATACAACATAATTTAAAGGCGACCTGAGTAAACACACAATACAGTTTTTGTTTATTTTATTTTTTTTGCCGGAGCAAAAAAGAGTTATCCGACACGTTTCACCCATATGAAAAACTAATTGCCGCTTTAAACTTAAAAATAAAATATATAAAAAAACCTTTGGTTGTGTCACCTTTAGCAGCAATAATTGCAAGCAAATGCTTCTGATAAGTGGAGATCAGTCTTTCACAGCGCTGTGGTGGGATTTTGGCCCACTCTTCTTTACAGAACTGCTTTAATTCAGTGACACTGGAGGGTTTTCGAGCATGAACTGCCTGTTTAAGGTCCTGCCACAGCATCTCAATTGGTTCAAGTCAGGACTTTGACTAGGGAACTCCAAAACTATCATTTAGATTTTTTTGGAGCCATTCAGAGGTGGATTTACTCCTATGCTTAGAAGCCTTTGCCACATATACATTACAGCACAGTGAAATTCTTTTCTTCACATATCCCAGCTTATTAGGAAGTTGGGGTCAGAGTGCAGGGTCAGCCATTATGCGGCACCCCCGGAGCAGATAGGGTTAAGGGCCTTGCTCTAGGGTCCAACTGTGGCAGCTCTGAACTTCTGATCAGTAAACCAGAGTCTTAACTGTTGAGCCACCATCATTGTCTTGCTGCGTAATCGAGTTGAGTTTCAAGTTACGGACTGAAGACCAGACATTCTCCTTTACTATTTCTTGGTAGAGAGCAGAATTCGTGTTTCCCTCAATTAGTGCAAGTTGCCCAGGCCCTGAAGCAGCAAAGCATCCCCACACCATCACACTTCCACCACCATGCTTGACCGCAGGTATGACGTTCTTTTAGTGGAATTCTCTATTTGGTTTATGTCAGCTGTAACGGGTCTTCCAAACAGTTCCACTTTTGACTCATCAGTCCACAGAACATTCTGCCAAAAGGTTTGAGGATCATCAAGGTGTGTTTTGGCAAAATTCAGATGATCCTTAATCTTCTTCTGGGTTAGCAGTGGTTTTCACCTCAACACTCTTCCATGGAAGCCATTTTTGCCCAGTGTCTTTCTGATAGTGGAGTCATGAACAGTGACCTTTACTGATCCAAGATCTTTTGTGACTTCCTGGATGAGTAGTTGATGTGCTCTTGGAGGAATTTTGGAAGGTCGGCCACTTCTGGGAAGGTTCACTACTGTGATGAGTTTTTTTTTTTCAATTTGGAGATAATGGCTCTCACTGTGGTCCTTTGGAGTCCCAGAGCTTTTGTAATTGCTTTGAAACCCTTCCCAGACTGTATTTCAATCACCTTCTTCCTCATCATTTCTGGAATTTCTTTCAACTTTGGCAGATTGTGTTACTGGGTAAGACTTTTTAACCAACTTCATGCTGTTGAAAAAGTTCTATTTAAGTGTTGATTTGATTGAACAGGGTTTCAGGTCTGGTTGCATCTGTAATTACCTAAAATGGCTAATGTTGGCAAAAAAAAAAAAAAAAAAAAAACCTCTGTGAAGTTTAGACCTCTACAGAAAGTTCTACAGAAACTGCCAGGTAAGTTTGCCAGTTGACATGAGGTCAAAACAAGAACTTTTGCTTACACGTACAGCAAACCAAACAAAATCACCCAACCTTGCTATTATTTGCATCCTGTCAAGTTCTAACCTGACTAGCTAACCTTTTGCTTTATGGTATGGCTATCAGGTAGTTCAAGAGGATATAAATAAATAGTGGCACATTGACTGGGGACTGGGGCAGACTTGGCGGCTGGCCGTTGGCCCGAAGCACCTGAAACCTATTAGAGAGCTTTGGAACATTCCACAGGGTTCTACCGCTGCGGCCAGAGGGCATAGTAAAGGTCTTCGCAAGAGAGAGCTGCGCTAATCAGCAGCCCGTTCTCCGGCTGACCCCGGGGGGCCTAGGCAAGGTGAAAAACAAGAAGAAGTTGGTCGCATTAAAGGGAAAAAAATCTCTCGATAAAAATGTCTCACTGTTGACGTGGAAGAAGAAAAAACACCTAGCTTTGGGAAGATGAGGACTCTGGCCTTTAGTACCCCTGGAGTATAACTGTTTAGTCATATCTAGAGTATTTAATTGACCTGGAGTCATGCATGACATTATAAAAGGTAATACCTAGGACTTCAGAAGCACTGAAAAGTTCATACTTTTCTCTTTAACAAGCCTGATTTGACACATTAACTTTTATTAAATCGCTTCAGCTTATTGAGACGGAACTTGTACACAACCATGATATACATAAGTATACTACGGTTTCATTATATCTACCGTATGTGAGGAATTAAACACCTGGGGATATGCTGTTATAGGGACATAATCAACAGCAGGGTGGTGTAATGAGGCAGAGTTACCGTTACCATCCAGAAGTTGATTATTTTTCCATAAAAGCGCATCCCGTAGTGTGTTTCACTCCTGTTATTGTATACCACATCAATTTGCCAATGCGAACAACTTCAAATGTATTAAAGAGCGACACATTCGTCCATTTCTAGTTACAGTCAATGTTTTGGAACATCAGAGCATCGTGTTACCATGTGATCACAAACCATCCTGGCCTTCAAAGTCACCGTGACGTCTACTGACATGCAGTCTGGCTTCTAAAACACCACAGCCGAATATGTGCTTTGTGCATATGGCCGTATTTGCTCATCCATATTTGTATTGGACATGTTGTGTCTATGTTTGTTTCATGTGTGCTGCATGCGTGCATCTGTGTTTGTGTATTACAGTGTGATTGTGTGCCAGAGAGTTTGTATGAGTGTGTGTCATTTGTGAGTGAGCGTGTGTGTGTGTGTGTGTGTGTGTGTGTGTGTGTGTGTGCTCTGCGGGTATGGCAGGCAGGAGTGGACAGATGGCTGGCCCTCTCCTCTCTCAGCTGCAGGAGTGGAGGGTGCAGTAACTGCGCCTCTTCTGCGCTGTTGACCTTGCCATGGCCATCCATGTGCCTGGCACTCAGCCGCACCACCCAATCCACTTTCTCCTTATTATTAAACCTCACACACACACACACACACAGACACACGTTAAACTGCATACACACAGCATGCACGTATACCATAAACACACAGAAACATTAAGCAAAAATGTGTGAAAGCGCACCCATATATAATAAATATGCAGAAATATAGTATTTATGTCTGCTAACTGCTAAAATGTATAACTAATGCATTTAGTAGCACATTACACACCGTGCCAAGAAACAAAACATTCTCAGTGAAACAACTCTGGAAATCTAAACTCACAAAAGTACTTTAAGATCGATATTGTGGAAGAGAGCTTGAGAAGTGTTACTCTACATTACACCATAAATCAGTCAGAGACAGAATACCTGCTGTCGGATCTGCCCTTTCAAAGCCAACTGACTGAAGCCAAGCGATCTAAGTGTGAATGATGTCTCGGCCTTGACCTTTTCTCTTTCTTTGTACATATGGGAACAGGAGACGGAGGGAAAAAAAAAAAAAACAACTGATAACTGCCAAACCCATCAAAGACGCCACATAGGGAGCGAGATTCCATTCAGAGTTAAGGGTTTTTTTGGGACAAGGCCAGTTTTCCAAGTCCACCTTCCTCTCTAACCTTGGTCTTGGGCGGCTTTCCATTCTGACATGTTGGGATGACCCCTCAATGCCTTCCTCCATGTCCGGACGTTTGGAAGGCCGAACGCTATGAGCCAGGACTTAATCCTAAACATTGAGCTTCAGAACAAGGGGTGGCATTAAGACTGCTAATGTAATGCGGCCCCTTCGTCGCTCACCATCAATAAAACATGCGCAGGAACTCGGGGTGAAAGCACAGAGGGGTCTTTCACCTCTGGCGGCTTGAGAGAGGAGTTGACTAATGTCACGGAGGTGATGAACGGTGCTTGTGAAAAACTGCTGGTGAAGCCTTTTAGGTATTTAAATGGATCATCAAAAGCCCATTGGAAAACTCTTTTTAAGGGATTAATGAGAGACTGACTGGACTTATATAAATATAATAAAAAAGAATAAATCAATCAATAAATCTAAAAAAAAAAAATCTAATCTATAATTAAAAACTAAAATAAGAGAAGAAATGCACTATAAAAATACAAAAACAATAATAAAAACTAAATTTAAATTTAAAAAAAATATGAGGACCTTTCCTTGATGATAATGATAAAATGATAAAAAGAAAAGTTTTTTGTTTTTTGTTTTTTTCAAATTTTCAATGAATTAAGTGGCTCATCATGCAAGGAAAACATGCGTAGTATTTCCAAGATACTCTATTTCCAAACCTTTCCCTTTAAGAATTTGTACTAAAAAATTTTTAAGAGGAATAAAACATATGAGCAAACATAAACATGGCAGGTGAAATGAAACTTCAAATGAATGTATGAATATATCTCCTGAGCAACGCTGAGCAAATCCCCTTCCTCTGAGCAAAGAAAGCTTGAACATTTTCAATTTGTAACAGGACGACCCCAGCATAAATATCTTAGCTGTTAAACCATGAACTACAACACTAAAACACTAATAAAGTAACTTCTATTCAAGTAGACAGACAGACCAAAGTAAACGTGAGGAGTGTGTAGTGGTGTGCATCGATTTTCAGAGGGGGAAAAAATGGGGAATTCAACCGAGTGACTCAGAGCATGCTGAGGAGGTCATGTGTAGCGTAGATTGAACAGTCGCCCCATTTTTATTAATTGGTGATTAATAACGCCTCTCCATTCATTAGTGCAGTCACCTCTGTGCAGTGAAGTGTGGCTGTGTTAATAAGCAATTACACACACCTTGCTGATCAATGACTTATCTCTCTCTCTCTCTCTCTCTCTCTCTCTCTCTCTCTGTCTGTCTATTTTTCTCTCTCATACTCACTTTTACTGTCAGTGATTTGGTGCACGCTAAAGAGGAACGGTAGTGCTAACATTGAGAATTTCATTTCCGCTTTAGTCTTTGGATTTATTGAGACAGACCTGCATTTTCTCGCTTTGGGTATTAGAATCAACAATTTAAATTAGAATCAAATCAACAGAGAATCTCTTTGACACGATACGGATTGAGATAAATCCAAAGATTTAAAAATCATAATAATAATAATAATAATAATAATCTCTAATATGTTTTATAATATTGCAGTCCATGCAATCCCCCTGGCACCATCTTGATGGGGTGTATTTGTTATATAGTCAGTTAACATTCAGTAAACACATCACCGCTCAAACTATTCCCATGGGATCCTCAGACAACAGTGTCATGGATAATTTGTGTTCTCAATTCCAGGCAGCAAATTAAGTATCCTTTTCTGTTTTTTTTTTTTTTTTCCAAGACAAAGCATGCATGTAATTCAGACGTACAGAGCAGAGGAGGAGCCGGGATGGGTGTCAGGCTGGAAATCGAAATGAATTCGATTTAAAACAGAAGGCAGGAACAAGGAAGCAGGATGGAATCTCTTGTTTCTCCTGTTCTCATCTCGCTGCTTCTCATCTCCTCGCACTTGGTAGCAGCCCACGGTTCTGCCTCACACAGAGAGGCCAGCTGTACAGTAAATGTGCGCCCTACTCTGCCCCCTAGCCCCCTCCACCCTCGCCACCTTCCCACCTCCTGCCCATCGATCCAGGCCACGCTCTCTCTTGCCCACTTTCCGTGTTGCGGATGGAAGTCTGGGCATACACTCAGCTTTCACCCCCTCCCACCTTGAAAAAAAAATATAAAGAAAACACACCAAAAGGTGACCCTCTAAATCAGCTTTTCCAGAACATTCAGTCCGCCTGTTTATAAAGTTCCTGACTGTCCTTCAAAAAAAACGTCATCCACCAGCTTGGCGGGGGGAAGGGGGGGTTGGGGGGGTTCAGTGGAGAAAAAAAGAAAACGAACAACGAAATTCTAGCTGAAAGCAGCGATCTGTGGGGTCCAAGCACCATTTACTAATAGTACAATCAGTGTCCAATTCTTGCCATGTTCCATAAAACAGTAAAGAGGCCATAGATGGATATAATTTCAAGTTTCATTACAGTAGTTCAGTGCTAAGCTGCTGAAATTTAGCTTGCTGAGTTATACGGTGACAATTTTAGTTCGCAAAAGTAGGTGTTGCATAATATGCAAATTAGCTCAAAACCGATATGGGTGGAGTTAGAGAGGGTTTTTTTCTATTCATCCAAAAAAAAAAGAAAAAAAAGAGAAATTTGTCTGTAGACCTTGAAATATTGCCCAAAATGTTTGGTCTGCATGCTTCATGTAATGGATAAAGATGAAGAAGAAGAAGAAGAAAAAGAAGAATCCTAATGACTCCTTGGACCACTAAAAAAACACCAATGCTTTTTTCTTCCAAAGCCAAGCTTTGGAAGATTGCTGGATATCTGAGATGGAGGGCAGATTTAGACCTTTTTCCTTGTGCCTGACAACCTCACATCAGGGTACTTAGAAGTAAGCAAGAGGTTTAGGCTCAGCAGGAGAACTTGGAGGGAAAATAGGCTCCTACGGAGCTTTAAGGGTCAAAGTTCACACTGTTGTCAAAAAAACAGGGGGATTTTGAAGCGCTGCTGTGATTCTTTTCGGCTTATCTGTCAGCGAAAGACCTTCACATGTATCTCTGGACGGCGAGGAAAAGTTTTTGACACTCTGGAGATTCTTTTGCTCTGTTGCTCACATTGCAATATCGACATTGTTATGCAAACATTGAGCGTTCTTCAGAAAATGTACAAAAATGTATGCTTGCGTGTGTGTGGCGTCTGAATAGAGAACTCAGAGACGCTTGAAAGCCAAGCTCCAGTCTGTAGAGGATACACATCTGAAGTGTGTACGCTGAGAACATGCAGGCCTTAATAAACATCCTTCAAAAACTAGGAAGTTAACGACAGTTTTGATAGTGACCACAGAAGCTCAGAGAGGCATAAACCCTGGCATCCATTCCTCCTGTCTTCCTCTCACCCTCTCTGGTGACACATCGCATGCCTTTAGTTGTGTGAATTAGCCATGCCAGCAAACTCCAAACTAAAGAGAGGCCAGCTGTCTTCTGGCCTGCTTCGAAATTGCTCCACAGCCACCAGCAATCGAATTTTTTCAATTTGTTTTTTTCCTACAGATGGACAGGAATATCACATCGAGTCCCATGATCTGAATGGCCAGCTGTATGGCGAATGTGGATGGATCCATCTGGACCTTGAGAGCTGTCTCTTCACTCCCAAGGGCATGTGGCTAATGGTTCAGGCCAATACGCAACACTTTCCTCACTAGAAACGTGATTAGGATGTTATATGGTTCCCTTTTTCCACACAAAGCCACACATGTCCACTTGGATCCATTAGGCAAAAGCTGGACTCATCACCACATCACTGAAGTTATCAATTCTATAAATTCTAAGGGATACTTTATTCAATTTAATTTTGGGGGTCACGGGGACGATGGGTGCAAAGGTGGAACAGAGCGACTCATCAAAATTGCTCTGTGCTTTTTTGGAGCCTTTTTCTTAGTGGCCATCGCTCAGATTAGACTCAGAGGACATGCTAATTTACTTTATTCTATTCTGTGCCATCATGTCATCTATATATATATAGAGAGAGAGAGAGAGCTACCGGGGTGAGTCAACAGCCATAAAGCAAGGAGCGTAGGGCCAGGAACAGCACCCCTAAGAGAGGAGCGCCTGCTCCATTACCTACGCTAATAACAGTGACAGCTGAGCAGAGATGACCCCCGGCCTCTCGTTTCGCCTCTCCTGTGCAGATGGCCATTAAAAGGAGAAAGTGTCCCCTTTTTTCAAGGGAGAAGGCATTTGGACCCTTTTCCAAATGAGGCCTCTGCTTCCCCCTTCCCGTTTTGCTTTTCTGGCACATGTTATCTGTGAGGTAATTACGATCCAGTCCAGATTTACCCATCCACCACACCCCACACCCCCATTAACCCAACCCACCCACTACCATCACCCACCAGAACTGTCAAAGGAAGACGGTGCTGGACACCTGAGTAGGGGCTGTGAGTCAGGTCCATGCCAGCTGGATAGAGACTTTCAGCCATTTTGAAATGTAAATGGTTGTCTGAGATGACTACAGAGTGATTATTTTCTTTATAGTCATTGTACAAGGACACAAATGGTTGAATCTGTATATACGGTGCCCTCCACTAATATTGGCACCCTTGGTAAATATGAGCAAAGAAGGCTGTGAAAAATTGCCTTTATTGTTTAACTTTTGGATCTTTTGTTCAAAAAAATTCACAAAAATACTCTGCTCTCATGGATATCAAACAATTTCAAACAAAACACAGGTTTATCAAAAAAGAATCTTTGTTAAATATAGGTGTGCAACAATTATTGGCACCTTTTAGTCAATACTTTGTGCTACCTCCCTTTGCCAAGATAACAGCTCTGAGTCTTCTCAGGTTGGAGAATACATGGCGAGGGATCTGAGAACATTCCTCCATACAGAATCTCTCCAGATCCTTCAAATTTGAGGTCCACGCTGGTGGACTCTCCTCTTCAGTTCACCCCACAGGTTCTCTATGGGGTTCAGGTCAGGGGACAGGGATGGCCATGGCAGGACCTTGATTTTGTGGTCAGTAAATTATTTTTGTGTGGATTTTGATGTATGTTTTGGATCATTGTCCTGCTGGAAGATCCAAACACGGCCCATTTGATGCTTTCTGGCAGAGGCAATCAGGTTTTTGTTTAATATCTGTTGATATCCATAATGCCATGTATCCTAACTAAATGTCCAGGTCCTCTGCCAGAAAAACAGGCCCAAAACATTAAAGATCCTCCACCATATTTAACCGTGGGTATGAGGTACTTTTCCATATGGCTACCTCTCTGTGTTTTGGAGACTTTCTGACCCCAAGACACAACTGCAATTCTCTGCAATTCTCCAGGTGTGATCCTTGAAGACATTTTGGCCACTCGAACCATCCTCTTCACAGTGCATCAAGAAGATATAGGCACACATCCAATTCCAGGTCGATTCATAACATTTCCAGTTGACTGGAACTTCTTAATTATTGCCCTGATGGTGGAAATGGCCATTTTCAATGCTTGTACTTATACGCATTCTTAATAGCCACTTCCCATTTTGTGAAGCTCAACAACCTTTTGCTGCACATCACAGCTATATTCCTTGGTCTTACCCTTTGTTATGAATGACTAAAGGAATTTGGCCTGTGTGTTACCTCATATTTATACCCCTGTGAAACAGGAAGTCATGGTTGAACAACTTCCTTTTCCTAGTCAACCAGCTGTACTAAAAAAATTTAAAATATCAATGGGAATATCCTCCAAATATATTTGTCTCATATGAATTCACAGGGGTGGCAATAATTGTTAACTATTATAATTAACAATAACAATAATTATTGCACACCTAGATTTAACAAATATATTCTTTTTGATAAACCTGTGTTGTATTTTGCAATTGTTTGAAATCCATGAGAGCAGAGAATTTTTGTGAGAATTTTTTTTCGAGCAAAAAAAGATCAAAAGGTTAAACAATAAAGACAATTTTTCACAGCCGTCTTTGCTCATATTTACCAAGGGTGCCAATATTAGTGGAGGGCACTGTATATAAATTAAAACGTGTTGCCTATGGAGCCTCTGAGGTAGCATGATGGTTATTTTTTAATAAAGCCACACGTTCGAAGCCGCAATTTTAATAAGTTAGGATCTTCACAATTTTATAGAATATAAAATTGAGAATATCTTGTGGCCGCAGCATAATAACCCATAGAAACAACAAACAGTATATATAAGATTGTGTGCCATAATATTGTGGATTTCTGGCTACAAAATGTGTACCTTGAGCCCATAAATTAATATGTTGTGGAATGTCATACTTCATACATGGTCTCCAGGTAATTATTTGGCAGGAACATGTGGAAAACTATGTGCTTTGAGAACATGCTTAACATGTCATGGGCTAATGGTATATCCTTTCACATCGCTACTGACTCAAGTATGTCCTCGTGCGTCATTTCAACAGTGAAGTGTAATATCATTACTTCTATCCATCTTTGGTTCTTGTGTCCACAATGCTCTAATTCGGATTATTTCTTTGTGTCTCATTCATTTAAAAAATTTTAAAGTTACATATTCTGTGGCCATGAAATAAATCTTGATTGAAATAGACGTCGGCTTAATATAATCATTTGTGGCCACACCTTATTAAAAAAACATCCACCATATCAACTCAGCAGCTCTGTAGTTTTCAAATCTAAGTAGTCTGATAATAAACATACATAGATGTAGCATTCTTTGCTTACCATGTAAATCTGCGATTCATTCTGAATTAAACAAACCAGCCATAAATTTTAGTTTCGCGTCTCACCAGGAGGGTTAATGTAGAGATTTTGAACGTGTCTTATACACTGAACGTTTCTCTATATTCTTAAACGTTCCCAAAAATCAAACTGGGAAATGCAGAGTAATGAAAGATCCAACAAAGAAATCAAATAATAAATGAAGAAAGAACAGAATCTGTTCAACTGTAACCAGAAGTCTTATGGAATAGAACGTCAGCATAGAAAAGTGTCTCGCAATCAATCTGAATACCAATAATGGATGCTGTTGGTGTGTGGGCGAATGTGAATATTTAGAGCCAAGAAACACATTAATGCATGTACTGTATCATTCACAGACCTATGCAATATTAATAATGTAAATAAATAAATCAGTACCATGAAGCATGGTAATGCGTTTGAAAATTACTGTGCACTGCCTGGAAAAAGGCATGCAGGACTCTGTTTTGGGTTTTAAATATACTTATATGTTATTAATGCTCATCACACAACATATCAGTGTTTGTTCAGTTTGTGAACGCTGGGGTAATGGATTGTAGCCATCATTTTAAAAAAATTAATAAATAAAAAATAATGCATATATATATTTTTAAAAGAGTAAACATAGCCCATAATGCAACACACTACGCAAACCTGTTTTTCACATAGGTGGTGTGTCCACCCTCCCCTGACCACCTTTCACCTCAACCTGATCTCCTCGAAGTAGTTCTACAGATAATGTTCTGACCCAAGAAAACAGCCCACAGTAACAAATTTATGTTATCTCCCAAAAAACCAAACACATGAAAATCAATTAACCACCTTGAACAACAGACACAATGGAAAATTTCTTCACATCATAAAAAAAAAAAAAAAAAAAAAAACTACAGAAGAGTGTCATCTACTAGGCTCAAATCCTACTCAAATCCTGCCTCCATTTATAGTGAAGGCAATGATTTCCCATATGTCTCATATAACACGACCAGGTTTGCAAAAATTCTCATAGTCCTGGTCTCACCCAGACACACGTCTTGGTCCTTAAAATGTGCTTAACCTCAGTGCTGTTTAAAGTGTTAAAATGTATCTTGCCCTGCGATTGCGCCCAGTGTTTCCGGGATAGTCTACTTGGTCCACCATGACCTCGACTAGAATCATGTGGTTACAAAAGATGAATCAATGAATTAATAAAATAAATTTCATTACATCAGTATGAGACATAATATGGTGTAGATGTGCGGATGTGCAGTTTTAACCCTTGGTATCTTGAGTACAATGGACTAGCTAAACAGTAAGTGTGCTGATTAGCTGCTTCTTGCATTAACACTAGATTTGTAAACACACAATGTGCATTTTCTCATCACCAAATTGCTGACAGAAAACTGAGGTGAATTAATTTTTTTTTTTTTTAATAAATATGTGTAAAACATACAATTCTAAAATACAGACTTACCAAGCATATGATTTGCCACATGAACCTGAATGTCCCATTCACTATGGAAGACCATCTGACACTTAATGCACTGGTATGTCTTCTTCTGGGGGAAAAAAACAAAACAAAAAAAACAAAACAAAACAAATAACAGTGGCAGAGTAGAACATGCATACACAATTTTAGCTATTAGTGCATGTCACACAGTGTAATAATGATGTACTAAATGATTGCACCAAATGACACTGTGAGCAAGTAAAAGCCTAGATAAAACATTCATAACAAGCGTAAAAATGCATGTATGAAACTTTGCCTTACCTCTTCACTTTGTGAAGGACTCACTCTTGGCATGGGGGATCCTTGAGGGGTCCTCACTTGACTGCCACTTCCCTCTCCTGTCTGCTCTCTGTGCACTGTTTGAAGATGTGTCTGCAGCTCTACCTCTGATTCAAACTTCACATTGCAGCTGGAGCATCTTGTCTTGGCAACAGTGGATGATATTGATGAAGAGGATGATGTGGAATAGGTGGTCCCCTTTCTTTTTACACCACAGGGGCTCAGACTTTCCACTTGGTTCCACCCGGTATTAGAGGGTGCTGGTGTTTGCCCCCCTGGTTGCTGCTGCTTTCCACCATTTATGGTTGGACTGGAGCTTTTGCTAGCACTTACACATGTGGCACAGAGACCATACGGTAGTCCATTAATATCAAGCTTCACCATGTCCTGCTTTGAGCGGAACTCTTTAAGACATGAAGCACACTTGAAGAGCTTCTGACTCTGGTGATGCTGGTGGTGAGGAATAGTGGCGCGCCCACTAGGGTGATTGGTGGACATGGCTCCTGTCTTCTGCATGTGGAACGTGCCATGGATCTTCAGCTCTAAAGTTGAAGTAACGGTCTGCATGCAGACCACACAGCGAAATCCAGTCAGAGAGTTGCGCAAATCTGGATGCATTTGACAGTGCTCTAGGAAGTCTTCCTCACTCTGCAATGGTAACTTGCAAATTCGACAGCTGCCTGTATCCAAGCTCTTACTGTGAGTAACCTTATGCTCTGTCAAAGTAAGGAGAGACGGGAAACGTTCGCCACAAATGGGACACATGTAGTGCTTTACAGGTCCCAGGTGAGTTTGCATATGTTCTCGGAGCCCTGCTTCAGAGAAGAATGTTCTAGAGCAAACATTGCATTTGTGGCTCCCCTTGATTATTTCGGCCTTCTTCTTGTGCATCGCAGTCTCTCCTGGTCGGATGTTGTGATCACGTAGCTGGTGATTGGTCAGGAGAGACTCCATAGTATAAGATGCCCCACAGATGTCACAGGTATACATGACCTCTGAGGACTCAACATCCTCTTCGCTTCCATCATGACTATTGTGAGACTCCCCCGTACCAGGTCCTCCATGGCTATTGGTGAGCATGCCCTGCAGTTCTCCATCGTCTTTAGCAACAGATTCACCACCACCTGTAGAGCCATTGGTGCCACAGTTCTGGGCCTTTCCCTCAAACACACAATGTTTCTCCCGTAAATGACGTTCCAGCAGGATTATAGCATGGAAAGCCTTGTTGCAGAAGCGGCAGTTATATTTCTTGCTGTGTGTGGTAATGTGGCACTGCAGCTCAACTTCTGTGCCAAAGGACTCACCACAAAAGATGCAGCGGTGAACACGGCCCTGGTTCTCCAAATGACTGTGCTTGACATGCAATTGAAGGTCAGTCTCATGACGGAAATCCCAGTTACAAGACGTACAGCGGTAGACTTTCTTCTCATTGCTGTGTTTGACTGCAAGATGAAGCTGAGTTGAGACTTTCGAGTCAAATACCTCTTGGCAAAGAGTGCAGCGAAAGAACACAAAGGTGTGCATGTCAAGTAGGTGCTTCTGCAGGTCATCTACTGATGTGAACTGCTTGTCACAACTTTCACAGATGTAGTATGTGGAAGTGACAGTAAAGTGGACAGTCACATGCTTCAGCAGAGCTTCCTGACTGGGAAAGTCTTTGTTGCACTGTGGACAGGTGAGCTGTGGTAGCATACCATCAAGGTGAGTCTTCAGATGAGTCTGAAAAAGATCAAGACTAGTGTACTTAGCACCACACTGGTTACAGATGAATTCACTTGTTGAGCGGGATGAAGTGCTGCCATGTTTGAGAAGGGTAGCTTGATCTACAGATATGGAAGACGAAGGGCTAAGGGTTCTATGGGTTCTTCTCCCATTGTTGATATAATTCAATGCCAGGGGGATGTTCTTGTGGTTTTCTTTGATGTGCTTGTTCAGCTTCAAGACACTGTTAAAAATGGGAGAGTTGGTACAATAAGAGCAGGAATACACCTCCACAATGGGATCTTTAGGAGTGACTGCAAGTGGAGAGTCAAATCGCAAGCTTCCAGAATCACAGTGAGTCTGTCGTACATGTTCTTCTAGTGTGGCCTCAGTCAGAAATCCCATGAAGCACTGGGGGCAAAAAAAGGCATTGCTCTCCTTGGCTACCGGGCTGGGAAAGCCATGCGAGCAACGGATGTGCTCCTGCAAGGCATTGAGATCTCCAAGCATCTCTGGACAAAAGTTACATTGTAACAAGACATCAGACAAGCTAGCAAGTAGGCTGGATGGATCTTCAGCATTGTGGACTTGTTTCAGATGCTCATTTAAGTTGACCAGAGATGGAAGGATCTCTAGGCAGAACTGGCAAGTGTGGGCCTGCTCGGGTTTTTCTACATGCATTGTCTTTAGGTGAATCTGAAGGACAGCAAGACTGGAGAATAACTGTTTGTTGCAGTAGATGCAACTGTAAGCTACTTTAGGCTGTTTAGCAGGTCGTCCACAAATATCATTTGTGTGCTGGGCAGCACGCTTTCTTCTTCCACGAGTCTTGGGCACAGTGGGTGCAGTGTCTACCATGGTTGAACTATCAACAGAAAGGTTTGAGTCTGGAGTGGTGCTTGAGACAGATGTGTATCCTACAGTCAACAGAGAAGGACTGTTGCTGTGGTTGCTAGACTCTGGGAGTTGGTGAATGTCCATGTGTGCATACAACTCTTCCACAGTGGGGAAGTGCTCAGAGCATACAGTGCATATATGGCCCTTTTGGTCTCGACTATGTGCCTGGTCAATATGGCTAAGTAAAGTACCCTCATCACTAAATGGCTCATGGCAGTAGATGCACTGCAGACCAGGCCCTACACTCCCTTCTTCTGGGGGTGAACACTCCGGGTGGCACTCTGCAATGTGCTTCTGGAGCTCCTCGGGCACATCAAAACCCTCTTCACAACGGCTGCACTTGCGTGCTTCCTTTAGCTTCCACTCTTCTGCTCCAGAGATCCCTGTGCTCTGACCTTCCTTCCCTCGTTCATGCACCTGCATGTGTCCAAGGAGGGAGCTGGAGGACAGGAACCCTCTCCGGCACACAGGGCATTTATGAGGCTTGTTTGTGGCGTGCGTCTTCATATGGATCTTAAGGTGGTCACTGCGTGAGAAAGCAGAATTGCACTCAGTGCAGTGGTACTTCTTGTCACCAGTGTGGAGCTTGATATGCCGGTCACGGCTGCGCTTGTGCTTGAATAAACGACTGCAGAAGGTACAGCTAAAAGGAAGCTTGTCACTATGGCTCTGCTCGTGGCGCTTAAGGAAGCTCAGGCGACTGAATGATTTGTCACAGAACTGGCATGGGTAGGGCAGGCCAGGGCCCCCTTCATCTTCACCAAAATCGTAATCGTGGACTGGAGATGTTTGGTCTTTGCTAGATGGTGAAGAAGCAGGCCAGGAACAGGATGGGTCATCTTCTAAATCAGGCCCATCTGCAAATAAAGGAAAAACAAAAGATATTTTGTAACTGCATACAAATATACAGAAAATAGAAGGTTATTCATAATATATATTATATATGTATTTAGTATGCTTTATGCTTCATTCATAAAAAGACATACACCAAACACAGGTACACTGGTATGCACAGAGTAAGAGTGAGCTAGACAGAGAGAGAGAGAGAGAGAGAGAGAGAGAGAGAATGAGAGGTGGTGTGGTATTCAATTACAATGACAAAAAAATATTTCCATAAAAGAAACAGGGAGAAATTAATCTTGCATGTGGCCACCTAATGGCAATATGCACTGAGACAGAAAAAGCCATTTCTGACATTTGAATCCAGCAGCTGTCTGAGGGGTGTGTATTTGTTTAGAGAGACAGCAGACATTAGATAAATTAATATGTAACAATAGCTTTCATTGTTATACAAAATTACCATAAGGACCCTCAATCCATTGTGAAACCTTCATGCTCATTTATACTACCACTTACCAAGAATACCATGAACTAGGGATGTCACGAGAACCGATACTTCGGTACCAAGTCGGTACCAACATCCTTAAAACGTGACGGTACTTGTTTTTCTGCACTAGCGTTGGAACCGGTTCTAATGGAGGTACCGAGGTTGCAATTCTTCCGGACCTGATGGGGGCAGCAAATACACGTGAGTGTTTTAGTCGATCCACAAGTGGTGAAAAAGAAGTGGAACGCCTACAAGCACACGGGTAAAAACTACAGAAGATTAGCTTAGCTTAACAAGTTTAGTTCCGCCCCGACTCATTGAGAGGAAAGCTAGTATCGGTTTCTGGTGTGCAACCGATGCTATCGTACATTTCAAATAAAGCGAGGAAACACCTGGACTTTGGCGAAGCACCTGAAAGACGGTCCTATATTATGTTTGTTTGAGGCAGCTGGCATTGTGGCCGTGAAACCAGCTAACGTTATGCTCCATGTAATGTTAGCGATAGCCTGTTATTTGTTAACGACGCTAACGCATTGCAATGTTATAAACTACCTGCGAATGGGCCTCCATGCATCTCCATTCAGCCCGTGTCCTGTCAGTTAAATGTAGCCTAATGTCACTAATAATTATTCAAATGTTCATGCTTTTAATAAATCTTTTTGGCCTGCCACCATATCAGTGAATTTAAACTAATGCTTGCATTCAGAGTATAAGGGGTGTGTGTGTGTGTGTGTGTGTGTGTGTGTGTGTGTGTGTGCGCGCGTTTAGGAGTGCACCTCCAATCATTATCAGACAGTGTTTGATAACTAAAATTCTCTCTCTCTCTCTCTCTCTCTCTCTCTCTTTTTGCCAGTATCAGCCAGAGGAGGGTGTCCTCCGGGAGAGTTTTTAATTTAATTTTTTTAATTTTATTTTTATACCACACCGTGGTATCGACTTTGATATCGAGTATCGTGTACTTTTGGTGGTATCGGTACCGACTACTAGATTTTTGGTATCGTGACATCCCTACCATGAACCATGAACAGCAAGACATGCCAGCAAAAATGGCAGTGTTAGGTGTAAGAAATGAAACCTGTTGGTGACCTGTTGTTGACTATTCATGACATCAGACAAAGACGTCTGACCTACATTGGTGCCCAACTCACTTTATTTCATATAACAGTCCATAACTATTACCAATAATGGCGTTTTTAGTTTTTAATTGATTATGTGCACACCCACCACACTTTGTTTGAAAGGTGAGTGTTCTTTATGCTTATCTAATCCTCACTAGAAGAAAAAAAAAGAGCCAAGAGCTGATTTGGGAAAACAGAAAAACAAAAGGAAACAGACAAGATTTATGAGACATGTGCAGGAAAGCATAAAAACACCTCTTTGAATGTAGCCTGCTCTCCATCCTTGGACTGGCTTCTCTAGCCACTTCGACTGTTTTTCTTTTAAACACAGCCCTCTGCCTTCTGTCAGGATAACATGCCCTTGTTGATCGCTTAACCCACTGTACCCAATCTTCAGGAAACAGATGAGGTCACATATTGACCTCCTGTTCCTCAAACTGCTGAAAGAGGCACGTTGATGGGCTAGCCTTGCAGTGTCCTCTTGTTGGAAATCTCCCACCCTGGGCAACATGCCAACTTAAAAAAAAAACGCCCAAAAAACTACTAGATCTACTGTTTCTGTTCTGCCTCAATTTATAGAGTGGACTTTTGAAAGGCAATTTAATTATCACCTCCATACTGTCTCCTCTGTTAATAGGGTTAGGGTTAGGGTTGGGGTTAATCTACATGCATTAACCACATACTTCCTCCATGTACGTAATACCAACACAATCATTCATTAAGGCTCATCAGCTGTTGAAACTTTTCAGCTCTTTCATGTACAGTATACATTATGTTGTTATACTATATAATGAGCTTTATATGAATATATTAGTGAACAAGAGGCACTGAAGGGCACTTTTTAATGGAAACCATATTCATTCTGATTGTCTCCTTTTGACTATCCTGCTGGCCAGTCAGAAAGTGCACCCGCCTCCAGACTAGTGTGTGAACACCAACCAAAGAGTACAGAGAGCCTCTGGAGAGTCAAGAGGATAAGAGGGAAGCTTGTTTTCCTCTCTCTCTGCTCTCTCCCTTGCTGTCTTGGTGTTTTTCCCCTCCCTTCACCATGACGAGAAATGCCCAGACCCAGGACAGCCTGAGTAAATATAAGAGAGGGCTCTTTTTTCCACATACATACACACACCATACACACATATCCCAGCACACGACAGTGGTCTGTGTGAGCCAGCCAAAGGGGATGCTGCACACTGCAAACCTCCACCCCACAGCTGAAGGCCTGGCTTTGTTGAACTGCCAAAGCCTTCCTGAACATCCCCTGGCTAGTAGCCTGTCTCAGCCTTGGAGGAAGACCTCCATCTTAGGGCCTGATGCTGCTTCATGATGTAAGTTCCCCCCCCGCCCCTTGCATTTAAATTTTTTATTTATTTTTTTGGCACACAGTGTAGTCTAGCTCTCTGAGCAAAACAACACATTTGTAATGTTCAGCACAAGGACAGCTGGATACCCGTTTGACATCTGTTTCAGCATATTTATTGGTAGGAGAGCATTTGGGAAGAGACCAAATAGGTGTATAACAATCTCACATGCTCAGCTGGTCACAACAGCCATGTCATTTCTCTTGGTTTGGTCAGATTACAAGATAACAAAGACAATCAGATCTCAGGTAGACTGCTTAGTATGCTGAGAATCTCAGCCTTTTAACACATCACAAACACTTTGGCACATGCCCACCCCATCAAAACACCCACACAACCAAACACTCCCTGTATTCCAGTCTGGATGCCTAGATAGACTGTATTTTTCCTCGAACAATAAAGGCTGCCCCATGTAGTATACTGTTTTCTAATGACTGTTTTGGTCTGAAGACAGACTCAGATCCTTCTTAGTGAATGCAAGCTATAATTATGATCATCATTTAAGTGATGAAAAATAACAAAGACAGAACTGTTAATCTGGCTGCTCTGACTGAGAAATCTATTTTCATTAAAGCCATATACATAAATTGCCAGATGTTGTTCCCATTGTTTTTTGTTTTTTTCCGGTTTTAAAATAATGGAAGCAGTTGGAACTTGAGTAACACTTAACCTGACATCATAAACATGACCCCTTGAATAGCCGTGACAATTTACATCTAGTTGTATACAAGGGCCATGATAGCGGCAGTGTTTGATGTCTATACTTGAACCCTGCCACATGAACATGTCACAAAAGATGTCTTGATTTGCCATCACAATTTATGTCCTGCTATATAGCAGCGTTATGTTACAATTAGCAGTAACTATAACGACTGCCATAATGATTGATGCCATTGTTTTTGGATAACATGCTACCTAAAAGCATTAACGCTAGTTTCCTTCAAATATACAGGGAAACATCGTTCAGACCGTTACTGTGGTAAAGTATCAAGCGAAAGTGAAAAGTAAGATGGAGAAATGGAAAAAAAAAGACACCAGGAGAACAGGGTGTTGCTCTGGGCTGTGAGGGAGCTAATGAGCATTGCTGTTTGCTAATTGCTGCACTCTTCAGCTAAAAACTCCTCTAACTCCTGCTCTGTGATTGCAACTGGAGGAATGTGAAAGAACAGGTGAGAGAATCACATTCAGCACACCTGTCTGCTGTGAAAAATGGCACCTTAACTTGAAGTGTGGGGTTGTGCATGTGTGTGTATGTGTGTGTATGCGTGTTTGGCTTGTGCGGTGGGGGGGGGTTGAGGGGATTCATTATTTCTCTCATTAGTGCAGTTTACAATAATAAGTGTAAGTCTGCACTATTAAGCAGCTAACAGTTTCTGAAGTGTTGCCATCAGACTCACAACTGGGTTAACAAGGTAACACTAGGTGATGTTCTCACACCTTGAAAGTAGTTAGCTAGGCTTTGGCATCATCTTTAATAAATAATTTCATCATGAGACACAAGTAGTTATTGCAGTGATTTCCACCAATTGGTGAGTAGGAACTTGAATTGATTAACTGACTCTTTCAGTGTCTACAAGTTTTTCTGGTTTTATAACACCCAGTTAGCATAATATAGTGGACTCTACAACTAGCATCAATCTAATTAAACCTTGAAATGGAGTGTAGATGCGAAATGAACACCAACAGACGCTGCAGGTCTTAACAGGCCTAAAGACTGGTTGATGCCTCTTCCTCAGCAAGGGTTCTGAACCCTCCATATGTTTGGAAATCCTTATGTTTGGAGAGTCCTTGGGCTGTCACATAAGGTTTGAAATCCCCGTGAAAGGAAAGTCAATTGGCTGCCACCAAAGTTGGAAAGCCCTGCAGAAGGGTAGACCATAGAAGGTATGGAAGGTGATTCCACAGGCTGCATCCTAAGGTTGGGGAGTCCACGGTGTGCTACATAAAATTTTAGAAAGGCTTATGGAACAGGAGTCCACAGGCAGCCCAATAAGTTTGGGAAAGCCCTGCTGAAGGCAAGTCCACAAGCTGCCACCTAAGGTTAGAAACCCTATGGAAGGGGATTCCACAGGCTGCCCCCTAAGATTGGCAATGGCCTACAGAAGGTGAGTCCACAAGCCACCACCTAAGGTTGGAAACCTTATTGAAGGGGAGTTCACAAGCTGCCCCCTAAGGTTTGAATGCCCTATGTATTGGGCCACTAACTATTTGGAAGGGAAATCCACTCTGGCGAATGGGGATCAATGGGGGCCAGCTACAAGTGGAAAGCCTTATGGAGCAGGAGTCCACAGGCCAGCACCTAAGGTTGCAAAACTCTACAGAAGAGCAGGCCATGGAGCAACAACACCTTACCTCTATAGAAAAGTGAACAGGCTACCCCCTAAAGTTGGAAAGCTCTACAGAAGGGCAGGCCATGGAGCAACACCTAAGCCCCCATATTTATAATGTGGCATTCCGCTTGCATACAGAAATGTATGTAGGGTGTAGACGTGTCATATTTCAATTAGGATTACTCTAATTAGACTCTAAACTAATTAGAATGAGCTCTTATCATAAACTAACAAAAAGGAGTTTTGACCTAAAAGTACCACATGATACATCCTTCAGTACATAATTACACGTAGCTACTCGGAAATTATTTTAACACCTGAGTTTCTTGCTTACTTAATGAACGACCTTTAGCCTTTCACCACAATGTAAAAAGGACCGTATTTTGTGGTGGACGGTGGGTTTGTTTTCATTCTAAATATAACTTAGTAGTCACTAATTAGTCCACAGACATAACTGTACATTTCTCTTTATTCCGTTATGTATATTATATAATAGGGCGAAATGTTAGGAAGATACACAAACATATCAGGATAACCAACTAGCTAACATTAGCAGTACATTTCAGTGCAAATGTATGTGATAAATGAGAAATAGGACCATTCTAGGATAACAGGTCTGTTTTGTTTTTCTTCTCAATCCTCTTTTTATGTGTCCCGAAACTAAATTTGACATTATTCACTGTAATGTTGGAGAAAGCGTGTTTCGGAGTATATATGTTTGTGTGTGCTTTTGTGTTTATTCATTAATTTTCAAAAAACGCTGTCAACGTGTCTAACTTTGACCTTGCTTCATACTGTGAGAAGAAGGAAAACGTCTTCACAGAAGCAGAAATAAAATGTTGAATATCCCCCTGGAGGCTGCTGATGTGTCACCACAAAGCAACTCCTATTCCAAAGCCCAGATACAACACAGAGTCTGAACAGCAGTAGTGCATGCAATGCTGTATGTGACACAACCACTTATCATAAATTGAGCAAAAACAGAGGGAGTAGAAAGCATCACCTCAGAAGCAAGCTCTTTTATTTTTGTATGTATGTATGTATGTATGTATTGTGTTTTCAGATCAGTGGAATGTTCAAGGTGCCAGGACTTTTGAAGCTTAGAACACCAGCAGTGGCCAAATGGCTCTGAAGAAAAAAATGCGGTGATTCATTTATTCATTTTTAACATCTGTTAACGTTCATGTCTAATAGATGAGAATGATTTCTATCAAAAATGCATGGTTAGCAAACAATGCTTTAAAAAAAAAATCGAAATAGATCAGTGAAATGGAAACGAAATGAAAGACAAACTGGGGCTTTTATTCTACAAGGGACATTCTATCATCTGTTTGTTTCTTCCACGTTTTTCTTTGCTTTTTATTATTGCAATATATTCATTTCAATTCCGCTTTTCTATCCTTTTCTTATAATTTATTTATTATTTTTTTTGAAATGCAATTGGCAGAAAAAGAAAAAAAATGACTGACTGAGTCCTTCTCTCTCCATCTATCCATCTATCTATTTCTGGCTCTAAGCAAACACAATATGGTTCTTTACACACTACTGAGAAATGTCACTCCCAGTCATCGATCAAGTCACTCCAAAAGAGAAAAGAGTGTGTACCCGTGTCTTTGTGTATGCACGCCAACGTGACACGCTTCAGGAGTGCCATGGCAACAATAAACAACCTGCGATGGCACAAATACAAACACACACTCGGGCTGTTTTGAAGGAGCACTCTCTTTATGGCAGTTTGTTCAATTTCTGTCTCATCAACTACTTTTGTCCACATTTAATCGTGTCCCAGTCTGGACACAGGCACTTGGTCAATGTCTTGTGCAAAGCGCCACTGGCTGCCCAGGAAAGTGAAGAAAAATGACAGAGCAGTGTGGAAAAACTAGGGCAGTCACTCATCCTCTAACCCCAGCCCGGCTTTTTTCCAGCAAAGGCGGACCTGGGGAACATCCACCTGGGCAAGATGAAGAATTCCTGCTCTTGTCCAGCTTTGGCCCAAGACAATATCATGAAAGCGATGTGATTTCTGGAGCAACCATACAAATCATAAAACAAGTCCTTTTTTAACCCTGATAAGTGAATATTGCCTGATTTTTGAAAAGTCAGCAGTACTGGTGATTCGCACGGTGCTTATCTAGTTGAGCGGTTGCCAGGATTGATCATTTATCCAGAATATAAAACAGAAATTCCATCACGTGCTGTCTCTTTTGATTTTACATCTAACTTTGAAATTATACGATTTCGGCCAGTCTGGGTTTTTAATATATTAAACTAAAAAGTTTTCAATACCCAAAAAATCGAATTAGACCCTATTTATTTATTTATTTATTTAGTTGGTTTTTTGTTTATGCTTTTAAACAATATCTTGTTGTAATATTATATATTCTCACATACAATCATTGGCAGGCAAATTACATAGTTATAACAGTATAAAATATATATATATATATATATATATATATATATATATATATATATATATATATATATATATATATCCTTAAAATGCCAAAGATACAATTTGCACAATTTATTTCATACCACAGTGCTGTTGAATTCTCAATTCTGATTGGTCAGGTGGTTTTGATTTTCTATAACAGCAGTGGTTCCACTTGTTGATATTTATGCACTCGTTCTAACCTGTAACAACTTACACAGGGACTTGCATGGCAGACGCGCCACATGAACAGATTTTTAAAACGTCTGTAATTATCAATATGCTTAAGTTTTCTGTAAAAAAAAAAAAGACATTTATTTAACATTGGTGGAAGGAGACTCCAGTGTCAGCGCTTTGTAACAGTCAGAGGTAAAGCTGTAAGTGCATTTTGTGGTTCCTTGGAAACATGACAACTTCAAGAGAGACACAAGAGGCGCTGGTGAGTGAACGACTGATTATAGCTGTTATAACATAAGTGATGTGGCGTAAGTGGAAGGAAACACTTCGGAAGCTGCTTTTGTTTGTAAAAAAAATCATCAGTTTTTGGGTGGTAACAGTGACCGGCTTGCTCACCGTTGCCACCGGCTTGCTCAGTTGGGATAAATTCACACATTTAAAATCTGTATCCTGTGTTTATATATTTCTGTAAAGCTGCTTTGAGACAATGACCACTGTAAAAAGCGCTATACAAATAAAATTGAATTGAATTGACTCCACTCCATCACACCACCCCATCCTTGATTATTTTCCTACAACGGCAACGCCCACAAATGTTTTATTCCTTACTTAAAATACCTAACAAATCTCAATCTTTAGACTTATTAATAGAAATACACTCATGCAGGCACGCACAGCTGTAATTTCCTCCAGGTGTGTGTACAGGGACTAAAAATCCCCTTTCGGTTTCATTTCTTTGGTTTACATTCACAAAGAATGGTGTTTTTTTTAACATTTTTTTTTATTTAACTGTGTTACTTTCATGTCCAGATGGCCTTAATTAAATCTCTGCAATTGTGACTTTATTTATTTAAAAAAAAAAAAAATTGATTCATGTTCTTTAGAAAAACCCAAACCAAGCAAATAAAGTTGGGAAATATATATATATATATATATATATATATATATATATATATATATATATATATATATATATATATTTTTTTTTTTTTTTTTTCAGTATTGTTCCACTTTTAGGCAAAAGAGTAAGTGGGTCATTTTGGGCTGAAGAGAGGAAACAGAAGATGAGGGTTAAGAGGTATACACCAACCTGGCCAGTGTGATCACTAACACATTGCCTGTGTGTGATAGAGAGGGGGTGGATTCACCTCCTTATGAGGACCATAATAATAGGAACATGAGACAAATTTCATTACTAAGGTTAAGCTGTAGACACAGCAATAGCAAATCTACAGTAATATATGTGTTAACTGAGATACCACAGAAAGAAATAATAATGAAAAATGAAAAAAAAAAAAAGCATGTGTGTGTTTGTCCCCGGAGCCTCTTGTCCTTGGGCAGATCTCTCCTAAGGAAGCTGAGCCAGAGGAAAAGCAGTTGACCAGGGTCAGGTAAGAGCGAGCAAACAGGAAGTGAGCTCCGCCTGAGACCTTGGCTGGGCCTCTGTCTCCTGTGGCTGGCCGGGGGGGAGGACAATCTGTCCCCCTCTGTCCCCCAGTGTGGTACGGCCCGCCAGCGTTTGCTCGCCCAGCGGGACCAACGTGAGGACAGACAGTTGGGACCCGAGGACAGCCTTGGCTCATCGACAACTGAGGCTAAAGGACCCGGACCAAAACAACAAAAACTCAACAAAAAAAAACAGATGGACACACCAATGGTGGCTCTGTGATCAGTAGTAATACTTTATCTCCTTAACTCACACAATTTGATAAATTAAAGGAAAAACCAACACGTGGTTTGCTCCCATGGCGATATTGGTATTCTTAACCACGTGAAGAACAGCTCTGTTTTCTTTCGACCACAATTTCCGACTCTATTTCCTGATGTCTTTCCCATAGACCTTATTGAAACACAGTCCACCGAGCGATATCCGTCACCGAAGTGACACGCCGTTCACTTATTCAGATGTCCCTTGAATGTGTCACTCGTCTGTATAGGCAGTATGATAAACCCCTCTGACTGCTCGTGAATGTGGACGCATGGGTTAATACACTACCGGTCAAAAGTTTGTGGACACTCGACTGAAATGTTTCTCATGATCCCGATAAAAACCTTTTGATCTGAAGGTGTGTGATTAAACGTGTGAAGTCGGTGTCGTCGGCAAAAATACAATCGTGCCGACGTATTCGTTTCTTTCATTAGAAAACTAACATTTTATTTACAAAAAAAATATTCTTTTAAACGGACGACTCAGACGACTCGGAAATATTTCCGAAAAGCAGCCGATAAGAGTCCGGCGTCGGTGTGAACTCCTTTAATACTGTTTAAAAAGCATCTCAGGGAAATTCCTCAAGAAATCGGTCGAGAAAACGCCAAGAATACATTTCTGGAAATTCTAGGCAAAAATGGTGTCTACTTTGAAGATGCTAAAATACTAAATTATCTTGATTTATTTTGAAAATTTTTTTTTTATCATGACATAATTCCCATAGTTCCATTTGTGTTACACCAGAGTTTTGATGACTTTATTATTATTATTCTAAAATGTGGAGGGAAAAAATAAAAATTTCCATTCCAGTATATTCCATTCCACTGATACTCACTTTGCAGTAGGATGCAATGAGTAATATTTTAATATTTTATTTTAATCAATGGACTGGCACCTCATCTGGGGGCGTATTCCTGCCTAACACGCAGTGATCCTGCACAAGGGTCTGGATACACCCTGACCTTGATCGGGATAAAGCGTTTATTGAAAGTGAGTGAAATAACTTAATCATTTAAACTTAATTACATACATAAAAAAAAATAAAAAAAAAAAAAAAAAAAGAGATACATCTTCTGCACCTAAAATAACTCTCAAAATGTTACTGTTTTGCAACATCAGTCAACATTCCAATTTAAACCGCCAACGAACGCGTCGTTCTTCTCGAACACAAGGTCAAAACGCAGATTAAAATGTTGAACAGAGCGTAACAGCACCTGATTAGACGTTTCAGGAAAACTGGGATCTCTGCCTTTGGCAGGATGAAATATTTATAGGCTGACTTAAGACTTCACCAAACTGCAGACATGTTGTAGATGTGTAGCACCAGGAGGCATGAAGCAATATGGCTATCCGGAGTGCAGCAGCCAGGCATAGGCAGCAGACAGAAGGAATTAGAATTCACTGAAGGAGAGTGACCCTTCACCCCACAGCTGATTAAAACTCTCTCGCCCCGGGTTTGATTCCTCGTCAATCGCATCCCAGCTTGTCACCGTGAGAACTGCAGCCGACAGTCCGAACGCGAGGGCAAGAGCAAAACAAGCATCATCAAGGGAAGAGCCGGAGAAGAGAGGCAGAATAAAAAAAAAAAGGAAGAAGATCTTAAAAAAACACATTTGTCAGCCCAAGCAAGACCGTGTCTTTTCACGCATTCCTGTCTTAAATGTCAAGATTTCCACCCCCGAGCGAGAGGAAGCACTGACACTTTGCCAAGGTTGAACAAAAACTGCATTCATTAATAATTAGCCTTGACCAGGAGCAAAGTAAACTCAAGTTCTCCTTGACAACAGCACAACACCTCCTTTTTTTTTTTTGGGCTCAAAAAACGAATAAAAGCACACTGTCCATTCTCCACACCACCTCTGGTATGCCTTTATCTTTTCTCTTTTCTGTAATTCACCCCCCACCATCATGAATCATTTGGAGATAACCGGATGCTGTCATCTTATACTCTTCAGCTAACACACTATTGCTACATCAAATGATTTTAGAGTGAATCTGGAATTTTTCTGGAATTTTCAAACTGGTGTTCTTCGGTATCCTTGGGTTCATACCTAGTCGGGATGTAACTGAATATTAAGACATTCATTTTATAACAGGTAATGCGTTCCAAACAGATACAAATACAGATATGCATAGAAGGCGCACTATTCATTTTCTTGTGGTCTGCCCCGATTGTTGTCAACTATAAATAACAGTTTGCTGATTGTTGTTTTGAAAGCTTCCCAATTATTAACTCAACTGATGTAGCAGAGGTTGATAAACTGTACGGTACCTGTTCATGTGTTGGACAACAGGCGAGATATGAGAACATGTTGTAGGCTAAATCAGCTTAGCGCTACGGTTCATTCATTAATCACGACTAGCAGTGTAAAGTCGGAAAGTGAAGGCACGGCGCATGAAAAGGATACTGCATCTGGAGGAAGTGGAAGTGAAGATGTAGCCACACCCCACTCCCAAAGGGTCAAACCTCTGACTTAGCCTCTTATACAAAATTTCCTTTGTTTGGGCCCCTTGGGTTTTTGGATTATTCCTGTCATAGTGCAAGACCTGAGCTTTTCTGGGTTATAGATCGCAATTTTCTTCCAGAAAAATCATTCTCTCTCTACCAGAAAGGATAAGGAATTGGCATTACTGTGCATTGTTTGGTTTTCTCTTAACGTGGCATCGTGTAGATTGACGTTCTTTTGTAAATTGAAGTTGGGAAGACATCAGTGAGAGTCTTGTTTTTCCTACGGTTGTCTCAACAGAAGTTGTCAGGTGTAATAGATGCCTTCAGATCCCGAGCTGTCATCCTGTGGTTTTGTCTGTCTTGAGCTCCATCGGTTCAGAGCCGTTAGAAATGTTTTGCAAACTTTTCTTTTTCCCAAGGTCCTCTGAAAGCTCTATTAATTAGGCCATATTTCACTTGTCCGATCAAATCCACACCCTGACTGATTGAAACGCCTAAATTCCGTTTTAAACCGCTGACTTTCTATTATTCATCCATTCATTCATTCAGTCATCATTTTGGTGGATACAGAGCCTATTTCAGGAACACTGGGTGTAAGGCAGAAATATACACTGAATCAAAAGCCAGTTCATCACAGGGTATGATGCACACACATTCTCACACTGATTCACACCTAGAGGCTACTATTTAGAGTCACCAATCTACCTACCGGCATGATTTTTTGGGAAGCGAGAGCAAAATGAAAAACCCGGAGGAAACACATGGAGAACAATGGGAGAAACTTAAGCACGGATAGTAACCTCGGGATTGAACCAGGGAGCCGTTAGGTGACAACACCACCCACTGTGTGACCATGCCACCCAATTTTGTATTAAGTGAACTACCTTAAATTTGCGTTTCAGTAAAAACGAACCATCTCTGTCACTTTATTGTAGGGTTCTACATTGTGGAACGATTTATCTGAAGAACCGTTTAGCATTCCAGATTTAACCTTCTTGTGTAGAAAGTTGGGCGTTACAAAAGATTTCATTAACATTTTACGAGCAATTCATGCAGAAATCCAAATGAATTCCAAATCTTTTCTCACAACTCTATAAAGCGCTAGCTGCAGCTGTCCTCCTCACCTCCTGCTCCTCAGAGCTCTCATCATACTAATACACTCCAGATGAATAAACATCTTCATCTTTTACCTCCAAAACTCCACACTCTTGCTGTACTTCAGTCCTCAAGAGGCCACGTGTGAAAAAGAGGACGGACAGATGGATAGGTGTGATTGACACAAGGGTGATGGGATTGGGATTGGGCTTTTTACCTTGTCTGACCCATTTCACCACATGGTAATGGCGCACGTTTCTCCTGGTTGTCTCAAAACACCCTGGATATACTGTAAAATGGACTGAATGAACAGTTGGGAGGATACAAACAACCACCGAAGCCTCTACATCAGTCTCAGTCTGGACGAAGAAGCGTTGTAGAGATGAATAATCCCATGGACTCATTTAGCAAAGGCTAGATGACTCTAATATATGCACTCCACTAGAAAACATACGGGATATAAAACTAACAGCAGACACAAATGATCCTTCAGTTATGCTAATATCCGAACTGCCTCGGTACAAGCTAGCGGCTATTTTTGGAATGTCATGTTGAAATTCACATTGATCACAAACTTTGGGTATACACTGTCTTGTGCTAAATTATGGAAGCACATGCTGATCTGGGTGTATAAAAAGATTTACATTTAAACTTCCGAGCGACATTCCACACCTTTCAAATTAAGCAATGCATTTATTTATATTGTCACAGGTGAAATGTATTGACACCCAAGCCAAATTTAAAGGTGCCAACACTGCTAGCAAGAGATTTCTAGCAGCCAGACAGCAAGACTTTCCAACAATGGAGTAATATAATAAAAAGTCTGAAAGTAAGTCTAGTTAGGTACAAGCACCTTCAGAACTAGATTGGTAAGGTGTAAACACCTCTGAAAAGGTGACTGAAGAAACCCTGGAAGTGCCGTACAAAACCGTGCATTCCACGTTAATGTTTAGTGACTCGCCTTATCTAAGGACTGCCCTTAGATCTCAATAATAAGTGAGTTTTGAGTAAACAGGATTTCATTTGTTTTTCTTCAGTCCAGGCAAAACATGAATCTCTTGCCCATAGTAATTATCCATATGCTTCCGATGCAACGTATAGAGATTACGTTAAAACCCTGTATTCCTTTAAGATCATATTTCTGTTTACAATACACTTTTCTTTACAAAATCAAGACGTGGACCCTGAACCGAATTCAGAGTTTTTTTAAACTGTAGCGGAATGAACAGAAGCTGGCGGCACCCTCAGGAATCACCAGATCAGTTCCAGGGGCTGTTTATTAGGATGCAGTGGATAGCATCTCAACACTCAAGACACATGCTTTCTCTAGGCCTCAGATAACCTCTATTCTTAAGGGTTTAATTAATGCCAGCCAGTCAGCAGCTTTTCTTACAGCAGAAAACGACTTGTTTCTTGACCCTCTCCAATCCCGAATCCCTTCCCATCTTCCCCCAGTGTGCTCGGTTTGTTTTCGCCCTTACAACAGATGCGGCATCCCTATTAAGAGGAAAAGGACTCTGTACTTGAAAAGGCTGAATTATTCACCAGCACCGGAGTGGAGACAAGAGCCGAGGCAGGCTGGCGCACCGAGCGAGGTTTGTACTGCGTGCTTTGTCTGGGTTTAAATGCGTCTTTGGATTCGGGTCATTAACAAACATGTACATCCGTGGTGATTATTAACAAAGGTATTACTGTAGAACAAAAAAAGCATTCCACTAACAGTTCACAAATATTCCGTATGTTTATTACAAAACAAAATACTCTTAAAGACTACAACTTAAAAGAGCATGCTGTGAGAAGAAAATAATCCATGATGTGATGAAGCCTTAATGTTACCACCGTGAACTTGATTATGTCCCAAAGTGTTTTATTCCTCTTATACCACAACAGTATTTTTTTACTGATTAAAGAAAGACACATCATACCATAATTTTTTTTCCAGTTACACTTACATGTAATGTTGTGGAGACTACTTTTTCCTCTCTTATGTATAGTAGCCAATATATAATTAATTATACGGTGAAAATTTCGACCTTAGAAGCATTACATTTAAGACCATGTAACATATTTAAGTATTTACGCCTAATGCCATCTAGAACATAATGGTAAAACCAGAGGTAGGAAAGACAAGAGTTTGGCCCTGAACACTAAAACCTCACCAAGGCTTTTTAAACAGAGATAGAAATCCATCCTAATGCACGGACGGAAATCTGAACCCACGTTAGCAGGGGAATCGCGGTGAATCAGCGCAGCAAATGGTGACATAATGGCATGTATGCCTGAAACACCTGCTGTCGTACACGCCGAGGTCTACTGGCACGCAGGATCACTATGGGGAGTCACACCAGTTAAGTCTGTGGTGCACAATAGTCTCGCTAAATAAATGAGCTTCCTTTTGCTATGAGCAAGATGGAGGAGGACAATGGAAAAACAGCAGAAAGACAGAGCACACAAATTACACTTGCAAGTACAAAATATATATATATATATATATCTCAAGAGCAGCAAGGTGAAGAAGGAAAAAGACAAACAGATAGAGCAAAAGTAAGACAATGCTGCAAAACTAGAAGTGAGACTTGCAGGGTAGAGGCCAAGCCAGAGCGAGACTGTAGGAGAAATCAAATTTGCAAGAACATAACAAAAAGCTGTTGCTCAGACAAAAGGGAACACCCAAGGGTATTTGTTGAGCTGTCTGCCGGCACCCGCTGCACCGAAAGTTTATTAAAGACAAGCCTTGCTCACATACAAGAGAAAGCTAAGCTACCAGAGACTGGGGGGAAAAAAAAAGAAGTGAGGAAAGGTTGAAGATGGAAGGGAATTGGTAGTGGTAGTGGAGGGGTGGGGGAGGGCTGGTGGGGGTGGGGTAAAAAACTAGCACCATGGCCCCCGTCAGTCAGACATTCTTTTATTTCAGCCATGCATTAAGCAACTTCCCTGCTGAGTTGGGCTCCCTTCCTGGTGTGGAAAAAGGAGTCCCTAGAGGTGCCTGCCGGTAATTTCCAGCTTCTCCAGAAACTCAGGTATTAGAAAAGACCACTTGGGGACTCAGCTACAATATACCTCCACAATTTCAGGCACTCGGTGCAGACGATAGAGGGAGAGGCAGAGAGAAAGAGAGAAAGTAGGAGACCCTCCCTGAGGGTCCCCCAGTTCAAATTTCTGAAGTGCAAGGAAGGAGGGAGGAGGCCTCCAGGGAACACACACTAGCAATAGAAAATCTACTGCTTCGGAGAAAGAGAGAGGTAGAGAGAAAGAGAGGGAGAAGAGGAAAAAAGCATTTCCTCTCTCTGGTCTGGCAGGAGCAGCCTTTTTTTTTTCTTCCCCTGGCTCCCACTGGAGACTTTTTACAAAACATGTGTTGCTGACATGTTGACAGATTGCTCAGTGAAGTGTTAGGCACATGCACACGGCTGTCCATTTAAGGGGACATGGCATCCTAGCCAACATCGTCTACCTGAGGCACCATGTTTTATACATCACCTTTCAGTTCAAACAATAAAACAATGAAAAAAAGAAAAGGTAAACAAGCTAGCTTTTTTTTATATATATATATATATATAAAGCAAGCAGAACATTTCACTCCAAATTGGAGTGATGTCTGAGCCTTGTTTAAATGGACTAACAGTTAGATGAGCAGTGAAGGAGGTGTAACTGAACCACGTTTATGTGCACTCCGGTCTTCCAGATTAGCATTAAACGTAGCCGTAAAAGTGCTTCTGTAAGCACTTCATAAAAAGGGAGGAGAGCATGGAATCCGGACATTTAGATCTGTTTGCAAGCCAGAGAGTGACGTCTTAATCGTCTGGTGGCTCGGAAATTGCTGCCGTGGCAACCAAATGGAAATAGGGGGACGATAATGTATTCATGGTGGTGGCGACCCGGGGGCTGCGGAGCACGCTCTCTGGGGACAGCACTTTACCTAAAGCCAGACGTGTCTGTGCAAAATCTCCACACAAGACAAGAGCTGAATACTTAGGAGAAAGAGAGCAAAGGGAAAAGGGAAGGAAAGAGACAATAGATACAGTAAAAGAAAAGAGTGGTTAGAAGACATTTGAGGAGATAAGGTGTTATGAAGGAAAATATTGCCTTTAAGGCATTAGAAGGTGAGAACTTCGATCGAGCTCCAGCGTAACCGTTATAAGGATTACAGAATCTTTGAAGAGAAACCGAACACGGGGTTTTTCCTCGTAGTAAAGATCTTCTCACTACACTTTCAGAAGATGCTTCCTATTGGATTACAGAACCAGAGATCCAACGGCGATTCTTCACTTGGTGAGATCAGAAATGGTTTGAATATAAAAAGAAAGGTCAAACAGGTAGGGAGATGTATCAAACAGTTCTTCCTAATGATCTCCTTCACTCGTAGACCTTCCAGTGCTGTACAAAACAAAGCACAATGCCAGGCAGCTTGCCAGAGAAATGTCCTCGAGCGCTCCAGTGCCCTCATCTCCTTTTATTCCGAAAGACAGTCGATATGAACACAGTGCAAGAGATAAAGACTCCAGAACGGGGAGGAAGTTGGTGAAAATAACTCTCACCCCTGAACCCCAGATGTGGTTCTGGAGATACCGGCTTACGATGGAGTCTGCATGTTAAAGCAACCTCAAACTTCCTCTTTTCAGAAGTCTCAAACTGTGCTTTACCTGTTCGACAAACTACCCTGCATGTGCTTGACAGCCTGAGGCAGAAAATCAAGGCCAGCGTGATTTCTCTATTTAGTGGACTGGACATCTGTAGCATTAAGCCATTCTCCAGAGTCCGGGAGAAGATATAAGAGTATGGTTTAAACAAATTGTGTTGTGACACAGTGAGAGAGTAAAGGAAGGGAAGAAATAGCGAATAAAAGAGAGGGCGGGAGCGTGAGAGAGCCGAGGGCATCAACAGTTTGTTCTTGAGTGCAGATGACCCCTGGCCATCCTGAGGCGTGAGCTTTATCCGGCAGACTGAGTAAGCTGCTCTGGCTCTGAACGACTCAGGCCTACATTCCCCCAGGTTGCTTTATATCTTTACGGAGGATGAATGACAATTTGCTTTTAAATGGTTATGTAGCATACATAACTTCTCTGGCCATGACTGAGGGTTGTAAAAAAAAAAAAAGACTACTGTGTTGAGTGTGAGTGTGGTATATTACAATAATCTTACCCATTAATAAGAAAATCCATACAAATACCAACTGGCATCCGATCCAGGGTGTATTTCCACCTTGTGCCCAATGTTCCTGGGACAGACTGGAACCACCACGACCGTTACCAGGACAAAATGAAGATGACTGAATGGATATACACATCACAATAAAATCTCAATGCTTATGTAAGTCCTTTAGCTATTAGCATCTTCCTATGCCTCCTACATCTTTAACGGTTCTACAGTCTACATCGCAATTTTTTTTTTTTTTTAAAAAAGCGAGAGACATTGACAGAGTGTTCAGAAATCCATTTTCTTCTCCAATAAGTCAAGCAGGAATAAGATTGCACACTCACCGTGGTCACATCCAAACAGCAACTGAGAATTTGGATAACGTCATCGCTGTGTAATTCAGTCGCACATAATCAAGACAACTATTGAATTAGCTATTCTCTTGGCAGAACTGGCTGGTGCTGGCAAGTGGGGATTTAGGGCTGAAAAGCATCTTGGAAAAATGTGCAAACTCATACCCTACTCACTATATAGGACACTGCTTTGGCCATCCACCATTTTGTACATGTCCAAAAGATCAGCAGAGGCTCTTCAGTGCAAATGTGAAATCGCACAGTCCATGCTAATGGATCGCGCCCAAACGCTTCCGCCTGGAAGATCCGGAATACAGATAATAACCTTAATTAATGCGCCATTTGGAGATGATGCATGACTTTTTAAAAAATATATATATATATCACAATAGCCAATTTGAAAGACATTCACAATGCTGTTCACAATGCAAGAACTGATGCTGTAATCATAAAAAAATGGCTTGTGCTCATCCCAGAGCTCTTCACTCTTCATCTGCTTGTACTGAACATCTTTTCAATGCACACTGTACTGTTTGCCTTTATATTATATCCTTGTAGAAGAGTAATGATTTATAATCCCACTTTCTGGTGTCACCCAGAAGAGGATGGGTTCTCTTTTGTCTCTGGTTCCTTTCAAGGTCTCTTCCTCTTCCTGTTATTTCAGGGAGTTTTCCTTGCCGTTGGCTTCCTTATAACGGATCTAATCCTACATCCAGATTTCTGTAAAGACTATCCTTACTGTTAAAATCACCATAACAAAAAAATTGAATTGGACTCGTTTGATTCACCAGTGAAGTGAAGCGCCTTTCTGAGCACAAATATGCTAATGCGTGACAATCTTTAAAACAGGGTTCCTCAAGGGTTCTTGGTCATTTGTTACCTGAAGGGATTTTATTTGGGATCCTCTCTGATGGGGAAAGCGTCTGTTCTATGATTCTAGACATTACTGAGGCATCCCTCAAAGGTTCAGTCCAAGTAACCCTTTAATATTCTACATTTTGCTTTTTCTCTTAGTGTATGAATGTTAAAACGCTATATAAAGTCTATCTGTAATCTAGATTGACGTTCATCCAATTCAAGGCGACAGTGTTAATGTCTCCAACCTTTATTGATAACTTTAAAGCTTTAATCTCGTCTAGACACAGACAATCGGAAGAGTTGAATTACAGCTTAATCAGGGGCTTTAATTGATCTACAAAGTGCTGAGTCATTAAGCTAGCCCCCCTAAGCCTGCTAAGACCAGGGTCTTCTCTCCCAATAGCCTCGTAGTGTTGAGATCATCTTAAGTGGGACAGGGAACATTTTGAGTACTGCTTGCTCTACCATCTCCATGATCTTTGCTAAGCTGCATTTGGGAACAAGACTCATAAGCAAGCAGTCCTGATCCCCAAAGAATAAAAGAAACAGAACATGAGATATATCATTCATCGTAAAGTGTTAGCAGTCGAAGTGGACTGGGTTTGACATTTGCGCATGCATTTTGCACAGAATGCTATTTGTTCTGCTCGCTCTCCCTCCAAAACTGAAAGCCTGAATCCTTGTCAATAGATTTGCTTATGAAGATTAATGAGTTTGAGGGTGGTGTATGAAACAAGTCACGTACAAGGGTAGGGGCCAGTGAGATCATGCAAACACAAAGGACCTTGAAACCAAACAAAATTGCTAACATATTGAGACATTAAAAAAACCCTTGATGGTAGAATCACCAAATGGTTTCTCCACCTCCCTGAGTGTTAATCCCTCCATAGACCTCTGAAGCCCTTGCATTGCTGGGATGAGAACCTCTCTCTATCCGGCCTTCCATCCACCCTCCTCCCCTGCTGGCCAAGACTCCTTCCTGAGAGCTTAGACTGGGAGGAAAGAGGCCACGGGAGAAGCATAAAGCTGTCGCACCGTTCACTCTTTCCACTGCTCTCGCCCTCTAAACTCCCAGTGGCTCCTCACCAGTGGCCAGTTTGGCAGCCAGGAGCTCAGGGACGCTGGGGAGGAAGAAATGTGTGGTATATTTCCACACACTGACGTAAGACGACTGGTGCTGTCGGCCACGATAACTGAGGCGGGCCTTTGTTCAAACGAGAGCTTTTTTGAGGACGGAAAGTAAAATGTGAAAGCTAGTTCTGAGAGGTTGCTATATGATATGACTCTACCAAACTGGGAAAGCCCGTTTTGTATCACCAGGGTTCAGTCAACAAATCCCAATGATTGTCATAGAAAAAATAATCAACAACGGGATGATCGCATCAAAGGTGATTATTTGCAGCATGTCCAGGAGTGTTTTATTCCACATACCACAGCAATTTGACGACAATTTCAATTGTTCCTAATTATGGTATGACACATGATACGTTTTGTCATTTTTTTTTGTCCATATGTGTCAATTTTGATGTTGTGGAAAGTCCACAAAACAGGTTAGTTCGTAGTTAGTTAAAAAAAGAACACCAAAAAAACCCAAAAAAAAACAGAGCTTGTCAAATTACAACCCCAATTCCAAAAAAGTTGGGACGCTGGGTGAAATGTAAATAAAAACAGAATGCGATGATTTGCAAATCTCAAAAACCCATATGTTATACACAATAGAACATAGAAAACATATCAAATGTTTAAACTGGGGAAATGTACCGTTTTTAAGGAAAAAATAAAGTCATTGTGAATTTGATGGCCACAACACGTCTCAAAAAAGTTGGGACGGTAGCAACAGAAGGCTGGAAAAGTAAGTGTTACTGAAAAGAAACAGCTGGAGGAACATTTAGCAACTAATTCAGTTAATTGGCAACAGGTCAGTAACATGACTGGTTACAAAGAGTATGTTAGAGAGGCACACGTGAATCTTAGAGGGCTTTGGCTCAATGCGTGTTGTGATGATGTCACGTAACACGTTGTGATCACGTCACGTAACACCTATCAGCCCAAAGTCTGCAGTAATTCTGCCTTCATTTCTGCGATCGCAAAATTGCGACATCATGGACGGACTGCTGAGAACCTCCAAAAAAAAAAACAACGACAACACATGGCAGAAAACATACTGACTGTTACGAAGTGCTGGCACTGGAGACTCCTTCTAAAAATGTTAAATCAACACCAAATCATAACAGATTTTTTTTTTTCTCATTAAATAATAGCAGGTTTTTAAAACTGTATTTGTTATAAGTGGGAAATGATGTACAGCGGCCACCGTACAAGTCCGTCTGGCAAATCAGAACTGAGAATTCAAAACCGTCGTGGTATAAAACAATATATTATTGACATATATTAACATCATTACATCGATTTATCTACTGAATCTACTTTTTGTGGCAATTCTTTTATTTAACCTCTTATTCTTTGTTAAACACTTTAATTGTCTGTAGATGCCTGGTAACAAAAATGTCCCTGAGTGTATATTTACTTAAATGTTTACGTAATAATATAATAATAACCCACTATTTTGTCTGGGATTTGTTAGGAAAAAGCCTGAGCATGCATACCAAGCACTGTGTATCATAATAATGTTTTCAAGTACCCATGTTATATTTTGTCTCTCACCCCCAGGATGCAGACGACCTACCGTACGTAACATATCACGGTAGAGGCTTACGATGGATTTCGTCGATTCTCACTTAACGGTAGTATGAATATCCGTCTAAAAACCTCAAACAACGTACCATTGCAACCGAACAAACGGCTCTGTTTCATTATTTCATCTTTGTTTTCAATTACTGCATCCTAAAATCCCTCAGCTCGTTCTTTTATCTGGGAAAAAAAAAAAAGAAAAAAAAAAAACCCTGCTCTGTTGCTCTGCGCTAAAAGCTACATGAATTAATAGAGATCTCTGCATCAAGGAACGAGTATTTAAATCCAAGAGACGGTGTGTGTGTGTGTGTTGTGCTAGAGAGCGCACTCAGGACTCGAGCAGTCTCCTCACACACACACACACACATACACATTATCTTGAGAGAGCAGCACACCCCTGAAAAGCTCTTTGGCATTTGATATGCTAATAGCGATTCGCAATTACGTGGCATGTGTTTGATTATGTTTCACACTTTGTGCGATTATTTATTAATTCAAGCCGGGGCAACAAAGCAAGGCAGTCAGTTGTAGCGAGCGAGCGACACACCTGTTAGAGCTTGTTGCTATCAAAGGAAGCAAACATGATTACCGAATACGATATTAAATTAAACATGTCTTTTTATTTTTTGGTGGGGGTGGGGGGGGGGCTCACCCATACTGATGAAATGGTGGGTCTGCTTTTAGCAATGGAATAAAATGAGATAGGATCTTCAGAATTACAGAAGGATATAGAGGGGGGAAAAAAAATATAAATTCATTCATTCATTCATTCATTAAGTCGGTGAAAATGAACGCAACCTTTAAAATAAATAAATAAATAAAAAAGTTAGATTAGAAAACGATCGCAAGATGCTTTATGTAACGCACGCACGCATGTTACACAAAATGTTATTAAAAGTTACACTCAAGCCTCCGTGTCCGAATCGCGCCTCTGGGTGGAATTAGTTGTAAGAAATCCACTTGGAGGTATCAAAACCCTCACACACTAAAGTTTCTGAGATGTTAAATCAATCGCGAATGATCCAGCCCTAATCCTACCCTCGCTTTCGACAACAGCCTCATCATCATTCGACAGACATCACACACACACACACACACACACCCATCATTTGAATGCAGTAGAGACAACCGTGTGAGAAAAGTAGGGAGTGCTGTAGAGGATCAGCACTGTGCTGAGATCCAGTACACCTTCTCATACACCAACACACACACAGCTACGTTTCACCGTACTAGCATCCGTTCAAACAACCTGACTCAGAATTGAGACATCTCTCTGTCTCTGTCCTCCATCCCTCCCTGCCTCCCTCTTACTCTCATCTCACCGTGTAAAACCCGTCTGGCATTAAGCGTAATTATCAAGAGCAGATGTTTTAAGAGGGCGCAGGGGCATGTAAGTGGGTAGTGGGTAGCGTTCGACTGGCTGTGTTCGCCGCTGCCCTGGTTCCCGGTGTGCACATAAAACTACAGGCGTCCCTATTGGCTCACGCACATCCGCTCCCCGGGGAAGACTCGGCCCTTTATTCACTCATTACCAGCAGAGCGGAGTCTCGATACCGAACGCATCTGTCAGTCGCCGAATCACTCACCGAAAGTCTCACCGTCCAAGGAAAGTTCACTACACTATAAAACCGGATCGGTTCATTTAACTCCAAAAATGTGAGGGAATTAAGTACCTCGAAATTTTTAAGTTCTTTAAGCCAAATACACTTAAATGACAAAGTTTGAGTAAAACTTCCGTGATATTTAAGTGTATTTGGCGTAAAGAGATTGTTTTATCAACTTAAAAATTTGGAAGATCTGGAAGTTTCCTCACATTTTTGGAGTTAAATGAACTTATCCGGGTTTTTACAGTGTGTAAAACACGGTATGGAAACGATACGGACGAACTAACTCCTCATTTATTCCGCTAACTTGCCAGTGCTCCATTATGTTTTGCTGTTATGATGTTATGTCTGTTGTAAAATAAATAAATAAATAAATAAATAAATAAAAAAGTTAACATTAAATGTAAAAGTTAAAAATGAAAAAATTCAGCTCAGACAGCGGCGAAGAACACCAACATTGTGGAGGACTGATTCAGGACTAATCTGTGTGTGTGTGTGTGTGTGTGTGTGTGTGTGTGTTTACTGTTACTAGTGCTCCATTATGTTTGCTGTTATGATTACGTCTCTGGGGATGTTATGTCTGTTGTTCTTGTTGCTGCTACCTAAAAGAAAATATATTTAAAAAAAAATAAAAATTCACCGTTGCCTCGTAATAACTTATTTCGACATCGTTCTATTTCATACGTTTATTTCCACATTTAAGATTTCAGCCTTCACGGATGTTAACCGTCGCTAGTAAAACAGGTGGAGCATTTTGTTCTCGGTGTAATTTATTCATCGGCATCAAAGATGAAGCCTTTCTCACGAGTGGCGTGGTGTCGCTTTACGTGTCTCCTATTCCTCCCAGGTTCTGTCATCTCGAAAGTAATGAAATATCGCTCATATCATTTCCTTTGGCAGCACGATCATGAAAGAAATGGCGGAGTGTAAATAACCACGGCCCGAACCGTTCTTTGAGCTCGTTGTCATGGTTACACTCTGACATGCTTACACAGTATCCGGAGCATTGATGATCAATTAATAATAAGAAGTCTTACTACTGGAATTCCCTAAATATATATATATATATATAGCGTGTAATCGCTGAAACTCCAGCCTCGGTATCGTCTCGGTATCTTCACCTTGTCCGTGTCTCGTGCTGAGGAACGTGGGGTCATTTGACTACCGTCTCATATAGGCACGACTAGTGTCAGAGCGTCTCTTTTTAGAGAAAACGAGTATATGTTTGTGTGTGTGTGTGTGTGTGTGAGAGAGAGAGACAGAGAGAGAATTGTGTGTGCTAGCCGTTCGAAGGTGGACTGTTCTTCATTACACCGACACTGACAGAAAGCAGCAGTTTTGTTCAGGCGCATTTCCACAGCCAGAAGAGGAAGACGAGCTGTAGTGGGTTTGTGATTCTGCTCCAGCCGAGCGCAGACCTATTAACATTTAATGCTCCATTCTTCTGCTCAGCTCAGACAGCGGCGAAGAACACGGACATTGAGGAGGACTGATTCAGGACTAATCTGTGTATGTGTGTGTGTGTGTGTGTGTGTGTGTGTGTGTGTGTGTTTACTAGGGCAGGCCAGTTGGTATAAATTGGATAGAGGGGCTACGCTCAAGAAAAATGAAATACTGTATTTTATTTTGCCTTTATTACATTTTTCCCCTGTTATTAAAGAGCTTGAAGTGGATTGCTTTTACTTCAGTGGAACCATAAACAACAGCCCCATCAACGGTCAGCGGTAAAAATACACAGAATGGTGAAAATTGTGGTTGACTTATTTGCTAGAGTTGTAGAACGTCAAACACCTTAGATTTAGCATCCATCGTGGCTAATTTGTGTATCGGTGATACATCTGTAACACGAGCAGTTATTGAGATGGTGCAAAAGGAACGGGTACGACAGAGTACTCCCTTCTCACTGGGAAATCATGGGTTCAAATCCTGATGTGGCCAGGAGTCAAGAGAGTAACACTTGCCATGGTGTTCGGGTAGGAAGGATGGCTATCGCTACTGTACTATCTCTACCCTGTCAATCACAGTGAAACTAGCCAATCGGAGGCATCTGTAAGCTCGTGTATGCGGAAGAGGGCAGATAGCACTGTTCCCTGAGCGTGTTATACCACCATGTGATGCTGCATGAACAGCAGTTTGGAAATGTACAGCACTTGGCTTCATGTGTAATGGAGAAAGCATGTGTTTATCCCACCTTCCTTGACTGGTAGAAGTCGTTTGACAGGTATGGGAACTGGGGAGAAAATGGGCGGTCGTTTAGGTGGTAATTAGTGGTTAGAACGTTTGCCTCACACCTCTGGCCATGGGGGTTCGAATCCCACCACCGGCCTGTGCGCATAGAGTTTTGCATGTTATTCCCGTGCTTTGGGGTTTTCCTCCGGGTACTCAACCAGTCCAGAGACATGTGCTGTAGGCTGACTGGCATGTCCGTAGTGTGTGAGTGTGACCGTGTGTTTGATTATGCCCTGCGATGGGTTATCACTCCATCCAGGGTGTCCCCCGCCTTCTGCCCGGAGTTCCCTGGGACAGGCTCCAGGCTCCGCCGTGACCCTTGTAGGATAAGCGGTACAGAAAACGGATGGACGGATGGTGTGTGTGTGTGTGTGTGTTCCTGTGTGTATGAGTCATAGTTTTCTGCTTATGCTATAAAGCTCAACCTTACAGGTTTCATAACAGTAACGCTAAGTTGAATTTGTTTATATCACACCCGGCCGTGACTGGTGTTTACGCGACGAGGCGGTAGGGATGGAAGTGTCTCGGAGTACAGAGTACAGCGTACGCATGCACAGGTTTTCGAGCGTGTTTTTCATTCTCGTTTTCTTCACATGTGAGGTCGGAGAGAATAACGACAGCGGGAGGATGTTAGGAAATGGAGGAAAGGTTAAACCACGCCTTTCCCCTTCATCACCACACGGTTCTCAAAGGAAACATTTACAGCTGCTCAGACAAATGCGAACAGAACTGAAAGCCATTTTCTGCACTTTGTACTGTTCTCATCAGTTTGTGTGTGTGTGTGTGTGTGTGTGTGTGTGTGTGGGTGGGTGTGTTTATGAGAGAGTGAGAGAACATGTGAGAAATGGCAAAGACTAAATGTGTTAACTAGGGTCAGGAAGTAAATGTGCTGGCATCAGTTATATACCTACATGTGTGTGCGTTCAGGTGTGTATGTGTATGTATATGTGTGTGTGGGCATGTTTTTATAGCCTCATGGGGACTGAGAACCAAATGTCCCCATATGGATAGGAATATCTGACAGTTCTGACACTGTCGGCGAGGACCAAAATGTACCATTTTTGGATTCAGAGTACGTTTAGGTACAGCGTTAATAAATATATCAATGGAAGGTCCTCATAAGCATGCATGTGTGTGTGTGTGTGTGTGTGTATGTTATGCAGAACAGAAAAAGCAAAATATTCTTTCCAGGCAGGAATTAAGAGGACACGAAGGAAACGCAGGCATCCAGGAGCTCACACGGCGAGGCATCTCGTCTCACTTCCTCTCATTGTGGCTGAGCCGAGCAGCACGGCGAGCTTCTGACAAAAGCCCAATAAATAGTTGATCCAGTGCATAATGTGCAGCGTGAAGCTTGGGGGAGAAGCAAAGAGGCACATCTCACGAGACTGCAGCTGCTTTGAATGCCTAATGACACTCCCGCTAATGTTTCAGGCACTGGAGAGGAGACGCAGGAGACTCCGCACACAGGCGGTAAAGAAACACACACACACGCACGCACACACACAAGAAAGAGCACAATGGCACCTTCCTCGATGATTACAACGTCCAAATGTGCAAATCACTTCATACATCACTGCCTACGCCAACACTGAAACACACCATCTCGGTACCGTAAACGTGTTAGCCCGTGTATCGGCTCACGCTGCGCACTCGGGGTGGGTTTGGGATTGATTCAGTGAGCTCAGTCTACCATGAGGTCTCTTTTCAAGCAGGGCGACAACTCGGAAAGTGATATTCTTGCCTGCTACTCCTCATCTTCTGCCAGTCTCATCACATCGCATCACATCACATCAAAGCTTCATGGATACCAAGCCTCAAGCATGGAGGGATTGCTAATTCCTGAACGAACGTTGCTGTTAATAACACTGCGTCTCTAACATGCTAACATCTGGAAATATATTTTGAACAAAGTCAGTGATATTTCTGCATAAAAGTCTACGGCGGTGAAGATTGACACAGTGGTCACTTAAATTATAGCAGCTATAAACAGACACTCCCTCACCACCCTGTTTAAAAAATCTACAGGAACCTTCTAATGGTTTCCACTACAAATACCATTACAAACCATCAGCTAACTGTTAAAACCATTACCATTACCATTATTGGTCCTTAATGGTATCCACTAGACATAACATGCCACCAATAGAAGGCAACACATTACCAGTAGAGACCCACAGAGACCATTACAGTTTCCTTTAAAACCTATACAATTCCCATTAAAACCATTAAAACCATTACAAATTCATTTATTTTTTCAGCAGGGATTGAAAACCTGAAAATGTAATGTAGCATGCTACCCGGTGTTTGTACTCTACTCAATTCTCCTCACCGTAATGGTATCCACTAGACATAACAAGCCACAAATAGAAGGCAACAAATTACCAGTAGAGACCCACAGAGACCATTACAGTTTCCATTAAAAGCAATACAATTCCATTAAAACCATTACATTACAGCTTGTCATGTTAGCGAGATGCTGAAAAGAGTTCTCCACTCCGAAGACTTTTCCATGGTGGAAATCTGACTGTTACAAGGCACTGACACTGGAGACTCCTTCCATAAAAGATAAGTAAACATCTCTTCACAGAAAACTTCAACTATACAATTACACATTTATTAAAAACCGTTTAAGTCACACCATAAAAGTCCCTGTGTTGTTACTATAGAAACAGTAACATGGTATAAACAGGTGGTACGACTTTACAAGAACAGTACATGAATAATCATGCACTAATACCTGAATTAATACTTATTTAAATATGAAGTAACGACGAGTTAAGGCATGTACTAATCCCGAACTGATTTCGAGCTAGCCTTAACTACGACACGAGTCTCATGAAGCGCATGATTATTCATGTACTGTTATTGTAAAGTGTGACCAGACATGTTACCTTGACATAACAGCTGTTTAAATATCTATATCACATGCAATTTGTTTGCTAAGTGTGCAGGAGTTAGCATGTGTTTATGACAGATACGTACTTTCTAACCAGCCATAACGACGTTTTCTATCGCAGTCACAGAACAATGCTGGTTTCTATGTATTTCAATTCATAAAACTTGTCATCATGTGTCGTCATATGTGGTCGTGTTTGCCATCATTACAGCTTACATGACATGCTACATCCAGCGCTCGATTAGCATTGTATTCGAATGAATGCGATCAGAAGGTCACGGTAGAAAAGATATTATATTCTGACAGTTTTGATCATATAGAATATCTGTCACCCTAGCTCACCTAGCGAAATATTAGCATGTGGTGTAAGCAGGTAAACATTAAGATGGCTATCATGACAATTACTACCACCTACCAGCGTTTTTGTCCAGTTGTACAGCAGTGTCAGGTTAGCATTGCAGGCGATGAGGCCTTTACACTGGACATGAGAGGGTAGGACATTTTCCATGACACGTTTATGATCTTTATTGATAATCAGACAGTTAAAGCTGGTCCTTGAAGGGGAATGTAGGGATTCGGTTAGCTAGCTAGCTAGCTAGTTTACCAAGCAAACAAGGTTTAAGAATGAGCAGTTACATTATTAATAATCGTTTTAATTGCTCTTTGAGAGCTGTGGATTCTCAGTTATCACCCTGAAACTCATAATTTAACTCAAATAATCATCCAAAGTGTATCCAGACCAGAAGGGAATTCTTTTTCCACACGCGTGTTCAAGTGACGGCTTTTTCACCAGACTGATTTTATTTATGTTTAGTCTGACCGCTGCTGTAAACACACTCATTCAGTGTGACAGTTAAACATAAAAAATTAAAAAAGTCCTCTTTTGGACTATACAACTAAGAGCTGTTGAGCAATTCTCGTGACGCCGTTGTCATCGTCTTTTAGTCAAACGTTAAAGGAATATGCCATCTCGTGCATGCAAATACGGCTACCCACGGACGAAAACACCGTTCTGTTTCGTTCATTAAAAGCATGTTTGGGTTTTTTTTTAGCACAAAGCATACTTTTCCTCTTCCACCCTCTACTTGTGACCCTGAATCGCTTTCATTATCGTTGGCCATCTGGCCGAGGTGTGCTTAGCTTATTCTCTCTGTGCCATGATGAGAACGGGGAAAGGCACTTATTAAAAAGGCCACCTCGCAAGGGCCCTCGCAAAGGGGAAGGTTTTCCACAGAAGGACAGGAGGAAAGCAGCAGCTTCGGGGAAATGAGAGAGGAAATAATCTCCACTGGGGGAGCGGCCGGATCATGGAGAGAGGACGTTTCTGGGAGTGACAGGATGTATTTCTGTAAGCGAGCTGGAGGCTTGCTGTGGTTACTCTCACCTTTCTTTCTTTCTTACAAAAAAAAATAACAAAAGTGAGTTCTGTAGGATTGTTAAAGTTGCACTTTTCTCTCACTTTTCTTGTGTAAGTATGGGGTCAAAGTAAGGGCTTCTTCTTTAGGGCATGATGTATCTCAGAAATATATCTTTTTTTAATTGTCCCACAAGTGAAGGAGCCACAGCTAACATTCTCCAGTGTATGACAGTGGAACCATTAACACACCACTCCTCCACTATATATATATATATATATATATATATATATATATATATATATATATATATATATATATAGTTTTACCAAAATAGTGAGACCAGACTAATAAAACAGCCAGGTCAGTTGTAATAATCAGCTATTCCCTTAATATTTATTTATACGTACAGTAAATTCCCAGTTAAAAAAAAAAAAAAAAAAAAAAAAAGAGAGAGTCTAATCTTTCAAAATTTGTGAATTAGCATCATTATAATGATTAACCCTCTTCTGCATGAATTATTACATTTACATCAAAAAATGTTTCACGGACTTTTATTAATTGAATTAGTTTTTGTTTTGGGTAAAGTATTGTTTTTTTATCCTCTCTTAAATTCTTTGAATTGCAAAAATGTCGGAAATCACTACGGTTTTTCTTACTTTGAATTTGAAAAATGTAAATATACTATTAGAGAAGCCTAGTGTACTTTTTTCTATGTAGGCCTGTTTCAATTCATGAACGCACTGTTACCATTATCGCCTGTTGTTGAGATATGGCAACAATTACATTTTACCCTTTAACAAAATATTCAAACTATATAAACGTGTTTAAAAGACAAAAACATTTATCTCAACTTATCTCAGGTAGTGTTTAAAAATTTTCCTTTAAGTAGTTTCGCCTAAATGTTGAAAAACTAATCGCTTTTGCAGAGCCCTCCGAGGATGGCCTTCACCATGCCATGTGACTGATCGATACGGAAGTGCAAACTTTTTTTGTTTTGTTATGCCAGAGTTAAAGCTCCCCGTTTCCAGTTACATAAGAAAACTGCAGTATTGTATAATTGCCTATAAAAAAATTTGGAGACGAGTTAATTGTTGCTATATGGCAACACCATGCAGTAAAGGGTTAACATTTGATAAAACTACAAAATAAAAAGTTCCACAGGTGTCCCAAAAGTCTCTAAGACTTTTTAGCAAAATGTCTGCTGAAATTTTTCATAGTTAGTTTATATTACCTGTGTGTGTGTGTGTATATATATATATATATATATATATATATGTATATATATATATATATATATCTTGCAAATAGCCTTTAAGAACGCCTTTGACAAAAGAAGAACATTGTGAAATCCTTCTCATGGCTGGATCGGGAAGCTGTCTCAGGGTTGCGATGGACTTTAACAGGAAACATGGCGAGTACATCACACACGACACTGCTGCCAAACTTATTAACAAATTCAATAAGACTGGAAGTAATGTGGACCAACCCGAGAAGTTCAACCGAGATCATCCACTGACGAAGGCACAACTGACGTGGTGCTGGCCAACACAGTCCCCTGTATATATGGAGACTTTTGGGACATTCTGTAGTTTTAAAAATTGGTGTATATACTGTAGTTAGGTAAACGTGTCTGTGCTAAGCATATATACCCTACCGATGCAGTAGATAGAGTCGAAACTGAAAAACATTGGAGTTTAATACCTTTAATTGCTGAAATTGTTGCTCTTTTCTGGTGCCACGTGACCAGAGAAACTCGCCGTGCCTCCTTCCCAATATAAACATTGGCGTTTGTTTCCTGATGATCCACAGACGCAGAACACATTGCAGCTGGGACTGAAACGTGACTCCCAGTCTTAAGCCTCACCATTAATGCTAATCAGTTCTTGCAGTGCATACCAGCCTTCGCGAGGAGTGTTTAGTCATCTCATTGTTTTTCCAGGTGTTAAAAGATGACAGCAATTAACAAGCATACTTGCTGGCTCTCAGTGTAGAGGAAAGGTGCTTGGTGTACTGTGCTCGGGGAGTCTCTAGTCTCTAAACTGAAATGCGCTCGGTAATGGCCAAGCATATCAATAAAATGCTGCTTTCTTCTCGCATGTTACCTAGAGTGCACCAAGTGTTAAGCCTCCTAAGCAAAATCTGACCGGCATTGTACTGGATTTCTTCTCCTCCTTGATATATTTTTTATTTTTTTTCTTGCAGAGAGAATAGGTTTACTCTTCACAAGGGTTTGGTCGAGATAAAGGAGGCGAGGATCTGACCTGAAACCTGCACCCAAACTCCCCTGACCTTGATCAGACATATGGATGAACGAGGATGACGGGCTCTTAAAGAGCAGAAACCTGATCCGCAGCCGTCCCGGAGCCAGAGCCAGAACCAGAGAGCACAGGAGGCTTTTAGGGGGTAAATATACCTCCACTCTGCTTCCTCTAACTCTCCTGGGGAGAATTCCATCCACCCGACTCTACCGAGTCCCTGGGGAGGCATTCCTGCAGCCCTGCCCAAGCATCTGGAGAGTCCCTGCTGAAGGGAGTGTGTGTGTGTGTGCGTTAAGGGGGTCGATACGAAGAAGACGAGAGTGGGAGGTGGGGTGCCGCAAGCATTCCTCCAGCCCTGCCCTAGTCGAAGATGGCCTGCTCCCTAGAGACACATTCCTGCAGCGTGTGCACCTCTCTCTTTCCCTTCCCTTCTCTCCCTCTCTCCCTCTCTCTCTCTCTCTGCCTCATCTTTTTTTTCCTCCGGCTCCTTCTGCAGTCCAGCATTAACGCGATCAATAGCGCCAATCGCAGGAGGGACACGGGCCGATCCATACTCCACCAGTTCCCTCAGCGCAGGCCAGCGGTCGCGCCTTAAGTGCACGAAAAGGTGATAAACCTCTCCCAGACTAGGCTAGACAAAGGCAGCCATTGATTGGGGTGACATGTTACATCTCTCTTTTTTTTTCCCCCTTCTTTGTGTTTCTCTCACACGCTCAACATTCTGTAACGAAGGCACGTCCAGCATTCGCTAAAGCCATCCCTTTTCAACCACTTGAAAAACTGATTGAACGTTCAGCAATTAAAAATCAATTAGACATACAAATCGTAAAATACTTTCTTTTCTTTTCTTTTCTTTTTTTATAAAAGATCCATTTGCGTCCATTCTTTGGGAAAAAAAAAAAACCCTTCATTTTCGATGTACCTGACTACTCAGTTCCCAAATGGCAATTATGTCCTTTTATTGCAAGCATTGTTCAATTAGAAGTTATTTGTCTAAGAGCTTGACGTTAATGAGGTCTTGCTCTAATGGCAAGAATGGCAGAAACATTTGAGGTCTGGGAACACAGTCAAGAAAAATCAAACACCAACACCCCCAACCCTCACCACCCCCCATGACTCCATATTTAAAAATGAGACTGTCAAGTGTGTACAAGAGGTAAAATAACAATACTAACTTAAATCAAAACCCTTAGTGGAACATGAGGAACAACAAAACAAGTCCTCTTAAAGGAAAACGCACCCTGAAACACATTACATATATATATATATATACGTTTTATAACTTACATTATATTCATATAACACATTTGTGATTCTGCTACATATTTATCAGTGAGTGCTGTGTTTACATTACATCTTGCTCCTAAAAACAAAAAAAAAGGCAAGAGCTTCTTTTTCCACTCACCATTTTCCAGCAATGCGTAATGTTATTTTAATGAGAAATCCAATGGAGAAGTAGCGTGGAGATGTGATGCAAACGTTAGGACTCATATACCCAGAATGCAGTGCAGCTACACGACTCTGAGTTACAGCAAAAGACTCGGCTCGGCTAGTTAGTGCTCTTTGATGTGGTATTAGCCGTCTGTGAGACAGACAGACGTTCTTCAGTGGAGATGAAGAGACAGCTAAATCTCACTGCACCACGAGCGGTCGAACGGCATTGTGGGTAACGAGGGAAACCGTTAACCAAAGTGAAAATAGAACAACATGTCAATAAAAGACGTTTAAACTCTAAAAACGCCATCGCGAAATAAAGCTTGGGTGTCACTTGGAGACCACATTATAATTATAAAAATTTATATTCAAGTCATTCACAGTGGAAACTCCCCCCCCCCCCCCTTTAAGTCTAGACTGTATTATTACTTAGAACCTGCTAGTGGTTGTAGGTTGACTGCCTGTATTTCACAAATTAATAAAACAATATGACTTATCACTGACACTGCTCATTCCGTTTGCACACACACACACACACACACACACACACACTACCACATGTGCAACGTGTTCATAAAACCTATTCCCTCACAAATCAAGGAGCTCCCAGTGAACGGAAAATCTTCGTAATACTCAGATGGGATATCTTTCTGGTTGTCTAGACACGGGAGACCGATCCAAGTCATTCATGGCCTATAATTTGTGGTTAGATACACGAGAATTTTGATCACTCGCACATTGCACACATGCAAACCACTCTGTCTTGCTCTCTCGCTCATACAGAGCTCTTATACATTTCAGATGAACAGACACACAAAGGCTTATTGTCACTGCTAAAATTAATCTGGTCTACAGGGAAGAGGAGGTGCTCGGCTCACCGGACTAAACCCGCACTCAGGACCTATACTGCTTCCTATTGAAAATATTTATTTAGCAGTCTCTTTTTTGGCCACATACACTCATTTCTCTATACTACATTTTGAGTTAATCCTGTTTCTCGAAAGAATAATCGTTCTTTTGTTAGAAGCGCAAACCACGGGGCTGTCGAATTCTCAATTCTGACAGGTCAAAAGGCGTTGATTCATTTCCTATTGCAGCAGCTCTGACAATAATACATTGTTTCTATACTAACAGCTCACTAAGAGGGAGTCATGAGGCACATGTTCATGTACGCTAAGACTAATAATAAACTCATTTATTCATGTGCTCTTGTTTATCAAGTAAAAATGTATAAACATTGATGTGGTGAAGTTCCTGTGAGGAAACTCCCGGCATGGCTCAGGCACAATCACATCACCTCATCACATCATATATATATATACATAAATATATATATATATATATATATATATATACACACACACACACACACACACACGCACATATATATATATATATACATATATATATACACACACACACACACACACACATATATCTATATATATATATATATATATATATATATATATATATATATATATATATATGTATAGTCTTGGACTTTGTCTTGTTTCAAAGATACAGATTCTGTTGAAGCAGAAGATTTTCTGTGTTTTTCCCCTGCTAGTACTAGTTCAGTACAGGTGTAATATCAGGAAGACTTCAAACAAGCAAAAGAGGCCTCACAGATTTCAAGCCTGAACAAGAAATTACTATTGATGATGATCACTGATCACTGGCAAACTATCACAATTATCCATGATTCACTCCATTCATTAAAGTTAATACTTCATTCACAAATACATGGACGTTTCTTTTGGTGATCTGACTAAAAGGAAACGTCCTGTTTTTGCAAAGATAAACAATTGCTCACGGACGTGAATTACTGTCCAACTGTTATAAGAAGTTATGAGTTAAATAACAGGACGAATGTGAAACACAGTGAACTCCAGTAACCTAGATCAGTTACAAAGACTGAAAGCTAGTATAACAAAGAGGACGCCCAGTCCACCGAAAGCCTTTAGCTGATATCATTAGCTCTCCTGGCCCTCGCTGTCAGTGTATTTTTAGCCGTGTTAATACATCAGACAAGAAACGACACTCATCTTCTGGTGACCCTCAGACACTCATTGGACATTTGTCAAGCTCCAGAATATTGCAGGAGGAAGTCATTAACCAAACTCTGTGTTTGACGTGTTTCTGTTTGAGAAATGGCGGTTTTAATCGTAATTATGATGTACCATGTAAATTTGAGGACAGATTGTCAGAACTGTTATGATAACTGTGGGAGTATCTTTAGACCGAAACCAAGAAAGACAAAGGACAGAGGACATACAAGGCCCAAGAGGCAGGTTTTGGTGGTGCTATGTGTTAAGCTAGGCTATAAGCTAAGTGGAATGGAGTGAGCATTGTTTACCTGTCAGCTGGCATTGATTAATCTTGTGTTGGCTAAGATCGCTCGCTGAGTCGAAAACCTGGTGGCAGGAACGGCAGCTGTGCTCCTCGTCCTCCTCCTCCCCCTCGTCTCCTTCCCCAGGAGAGCACCTCCTCCTCCTCGTCAGACGCCCGTCCTCGGCATCCTCACACACCGTGTCGGGGGCACACTCGCGATCTGTGGTGGAAAACAACGGAAAAACAGCGTGCCATGGTCACTGCTGGGTGCTGCGTCCACTGGGACGACTGCTGCAAGTGTTAGGTTATTAGCTAAGAGTCATGGAAGTATAAAATTGGATCAAATTTTGTCAATGACAATATGAATCGGTTTAAAGTTATATACGGCCATGGCTTTTAGCTAAAAACTGAAAGGAAAAATGTCTCTAAGCGTTAGACCAACTGTGCGATTCTTGTAGCAAAGAGACACGATTCCACCTTAAATATTCCACCTTAAGTCAAAAATATCAATCTCCAGAAGGTTATATTCTCTCCAATTATCTCTAAGTATCATATTTTTAAATTAAATATCTAAAAAAAAAAAAGTGTACTTTTTGAGATTTAAAAAAAAAAGGCTCGATCTATCACATTAATGTTTTTGTTTTTTTTACTTGTCCTTAAATGTTCACTGTGGAACCCTACAAGAGTGTCTCATTCAGAAAAGGCTCCAGCAGAACCTTCTTAATGAGCTATTACAGCAAGCCACCCAAAGAATGGTTCTAAGCATTAGACCAACTGTGTGATACTGGTAGTACGGAGACGTGATAGATCTGACAAGACCAGTTATGAATCCAGATCAAAAGATTCCACCTTAATCACAGGATAATGCTTTATTTTATTGTCTTCGTCACTATACCGAATACACTCAGAAACAACAGGAACCAAACCTCACTATTTAAACCAAAAATGCAAAGAGTCTGCCTCTTCTGGAGTCCCAAAATGTGCGGAAATTGTCGCACTTTTGTAAGTTACATCACATTACATGGCATCGCATTTCCTTCCACAATGTGCCTTAAAACATGACTGGGAAAAGAAAAAAAAAACCCACATAAAATATGTTCGAGATGAACCCCGAACCCCTGCATTGAACACGGAGTCTGCCAATTCGACGGATCAGAAGACAAAGCGAGACAAAGCATGCAAAGCTGAGATTGGTGTGTGTTACGATCTCAATGTGACACACTTCCCTGAATAATTCAGCCTTGCTTGCAGGCAGCCACGGGTCGCACACATCAATATTCTCGTATCTGCAGTGTTGTCTTTCAAAGGCGAACCAGGTCTGCAATGGCGTCGACTATCAATCTTGCGGCTCTGCAGTGGCCATCTAATTCATAAAATGGAACAAGCCTTCTAGGCCAATTCTTACATCAACCTTGTCTCGAAATGGAGCTGACAGTCATGAAACAAATGGAAGGCACTGTATGCGCATCCAAAGCCTCATCTGTCAAACACCTTCCTCATAATGTCACTGTGATGAATAATCAATGGCGATCACCACAAACGAACGTTTCCTAAACGTCTATGATTTTAATACGCTTTAGTGAGAACCTTCCCTCTGACCTGTCTTGGCAACAAAGAAGCGACACACTGTGTAATGAATCGAATTAATGATAATCGTTGCCCATGGTGAAGGATTTTATTCATGAATAAATATCAATCTCTGGAAGGTTATTTCCTCACAAATTACCTCTAGGTATCATATTTTATATAAGACGTGAGTCAGAAATGTGTAAGCTTCGAGAGGTAAGAAAAACAAAAAGGCTCCATCTGCTACATCCTTCATTTCGTCCATCGGAGGAACCCTGAAATTTTCTGTGTGAAACCGTAAAAAAGCGTTTCCCTCTAAATAAAAAGAAGTTGAACCTTATTAGAAATCTAGAACAGCTAGCCATCCAAAGTACAATGCGTCTGGTCATGAAAAGATCAGTTACGTAGATCAAAAAGAATCTACCTGAAAGGAAACAGTGTTTCCTTTTCAAAAGAGGTTCCATGTAGAACCTTCTCAAAAAGTCATAACAGCTAGCCAATCCAAAGACCCCCATGAGGACCCTCCCAACAGCATATTATACAGGATCCAACATCAACAGGTTTGAATATTCTCAGATTTGTGGTTTGATTCAGTCTATTGTGTGTGAATCTGTACCATTCTTCATTGAAGAACCAAAACAAGCCGGTAGAAGGCACAAGAATAAAGAGTTGAGACATGATTTGCTACACCATCTAGATTTGTTGGGTATTTTGCCAGAGGGTTCTGGAAGTTCTGGTCCCTCTTCAGTAATTGCTTTATCCTGGTCAGGGTTGTAGGATCGCAATGTATCCCAGGAACACTGGGCTTGAAGTAGGAATACTTGATTTTGCTGAAGTTATCCTTAGGTTTGTTCTTGTTCTTATAGTTTGTATATATTCTTAATAAAGATTAGAACTCCATGTGCTCCATGTTTAAGGTTCATAAATATACCAGGACCTAAGGACTGTTTTCTACCTAGAAGTCACAAAATTTCACAGATTAGTTCTGAAACTGGTGCGTACCAACAACTACCTACTAGGGGAGGAAAGGCTGCCATTTTGGAGTAAGTAAAGACTATTTTCCTTATGCAATCCACTGTGTCTTATTACAGCAAGCCACATTGAAGACATGAAGTTTCAGGCATTGTCTTTGTCCAGAACTTGAGGTGTTCTGATGCATTCAGGACTTACTTCATGTTGTAAGATTATAGACCATAGTCCAGACTGCTTCTTGCACACAATTAAGTCCAAAATTACAACTACTTCAGGGATGGATTCAAAGAAACATCCCATGGTGCATAACGCTCTACACCCACATCTAGATGTACAAAACCTTCCATTTATTCTGTATTTTAGAAAGAGGGGGTGTATCACATGGGTGTGAAATTCCTTAAGGAGCACCATTTCAGAACTTATCGAGGCCACCCAGGATTCTTTCCTCTCCCAACTTCCTGAGCCTGAACACCAAGTACTGATGTAACCCAACACCCTTCACTGTCATTCTCTCATGGCAATGGAGGCTTGTGGAACATACCCTCTAAAAATATCAGTGTACCCATCCCTGTGGGGTTCTCGCAGAAGCAAGCAGGAGGTGGTGGGAGAAGATGAAAATCCCAGCATGCTCCTGGCAAATGCTTGGCCAACAGCACTGAAGGAAGCTTGGGACAGGGGCCAGTCATGCCAAGCATGGTCACCCGAACACCAGCAAACCTCAAAGGGCATGACCACAGTACTCCATGTCTTTTTCTAGACTGCCAAGCGTGTAACGGGAGAGTGGCGGCTTGCTCAAAGTGCAAATCTTCACTTGGTTCAGGACGGTTTGCTCATGTTCATTTCAGTTTGTTTGGCTTTACTATAACTTCTAGTCCTCATACAGAATGTGGTCATTTATACAACTTGGAAATCTCTGCACTGCAGATTTGCATGAAGTACTAGGCTTGTGTTATTTTATGCAGATACATGATATATATGTTAAATATCAGAGCGAAGGTTTTCACATTAAGAATTGCCTTGAAACAACTGAAACTATTCAAAACCATTTTTAATCAACGCTGACTGATATCTAGGGCATTTCCACACTTGGCACGAATACCTGAGTCTGCGCCCAGGTCTGATTCTCTGTGTTTGGCTGAGACGGGTTTGTTTTCACATAAAATTCCTTCTGAACCTTAGATCAATTGCACAATTCCACACATCGCTTTTGTGAACGCAGCTTTGCAAAATGGTAAGCACTAAGTTCATCCATTTGCGTTTTTCTTTGGTACCAACACTGACGCCACGAAGATTTTTCACACCAGCTACACCACAAAGGTAAACGAATTACAGTGCTCCAGTCTTACGAAGGTCTGGTTGAAAGAGGAAACTTGAAATAGTAAATAATGTGACAAGTTAAACCAATCACGTTACTCGCACGTTGCGCCGAAAGCAGATAGCTTCCACAACAGATGCAGACCAAACCATAGTTCGGTTGAAGTGAGCCCCAGGCCATCGTTTTCAAGAAGACCAGGGATCAGTTCTCAGGCCGCTCCTGGGCTCAAAAACAGCTTTCACCAAATGTACCAAACTCTCAGGGCAGAGCCCTGATTTTTTTTTTTTTTTTTGTAAGTGTAAAGGCTCCTTTCGCAGTCTAGCAAGACCCACTGAGATCATTCCCTACCCTCATGAGCTAGCTTCCTCACACAAGCTGGCTTTTGGAGCCGTCAGGACCAATGGTGCGGGTGCTCAGCAAGAAGCAAGGTCATGGAGATCCAAGGGATTAGCGCTCAAAGTCAATACCGGGTTGCTCTCCGCCCAGGTTTAGAACCATTAATCCATTAGATCTAGACATTCTCCTACCTGAATCCCCCAAAGAGTGGCCAGGGGATCAATGGAACTCTGCTTAAGCTAACTGACAGCCAGGAGTCATGCTTCTCTCTATCAGCTTTTTTAGCACAGGGTAAAACGAATAACGAAATACAAAGAGCAGTTTGCTAAGCTTAGAGAAAACAGACTGGACATAATTGTTTTTCAGAGTCAACAGAACAGAAGATGTCCAAGTCGTTGGTACGCAAGGGTAATAAGCCATACAGTTCTTCAAATAAATTGAGGCATCGATAAAGAAGAGCTTTTATATACAATCTTTTTGAATACTGGTCATACCCTTGCAGATTCTAAGAGCAGATGTTCACCTGTTCACCAGGGGACTCGATCATTGTTTTCTGATTTAATTCTGTCCTCCAAAGTCAACGAACGTTGCCATTTCAGGTAAGTCCTGCAATATCATGTGCATGCTTTTGGTCATTCGTCAATGTCTGGCAAGACTGCTCGCTGCAGAGACGTTCTGGTGGCATTTATCACTCCAGGACTTTCATCTGGGGGTCAGGCTCTGATAGCTCCCTGACCAAATATTATTGAATCTTTTCTGCGCTTAAATATTTATAGTGGTTTAATTGATGTTCTCTTCTCAGCTATGGAGAGCTCCTGCTGTGGGGCCCCAGACCCCCGACTGAGCTCGCTCGCTGATTTCCCTCTACGGAGCCTCCCGCTGGGACCGAATGTTGAGGAGGAGGGGGCTGTCTTTGGCCTGGACTGTACCGCCAATCTGTCAAACCACCAGAGACAGGGGACGATGGAGAGAGACAGACTAAAACAAGAGAGGAAAAAGCGAGACAAATGGACAGACTGGAAGAAGGATATAAGTCTATGAAGGTTTTTGACTTACTCGCTGACTAGAGGATGTTTCAGTCTGGATATAAAGACAGAAAGAGAGACTATAGAGAATATAGCATGACTAAAACGAAATAAAAATATGTCAACATCCTGCTTGCAGCGCCATGTGATTCATATGTATTTACAGAACTGTTATATGAAATACTGCTGGAAAGGAAATCTTCACACATTGTGCTATGTATGTTATATATCTCCAAATATACCTGATATTTCACATTGCAAATAGGCTGCAAATGTATAAACAGACAGAGTAAACAAACAAACCTACAAATAAATAAATAAATAAATAAATAAATAAATAAACAAGTTTACAGCCCATTTTTCATACAAAAATTAAATTTAAAAAAAGTTGACATTTATATTTATTTGCAACATTTTTTATTTGCCACCTTTTGTGACATGAAGACTAATGGAAATAATAATAATAATAATAATAATTTAACAAATTTGTGTGAGCTTGTGATAAACCCGATGAAGTAAAACCAGTTCTTGGCAGTGCTCTCAGACTTCTGGTCTCTACTGTATTATGCCACTTGAGTATATCTAGCAGCAGCCATTAGTTCCAGAAATTTGACCCGGCTGTGCCATGAGCTGGAGTCCAGCATTAACAGCCCTTGAGCTGCAGTTCCTGAGAAAGCCCCGGGGAATCCACCATTGTATCTGGTGTACACTACTCCATCTAGCTAGCACTGCAGCTGATCAATAACCGCTAGAGCTAGATTCAAACATTCAGTATGAATACAGACCAAATCATGAGCCGCAGCCCAGTCCATTCACCACACACACACACATACACACACACACACACACACAATGGTAACTTTAAACACTATGCCGTGTTCTAGTCATAATATAAAACGACTTTTCCAAAAAATAAATAAATAAATAAATATTTTTCCAATGAGAATTTTATAAATCATAAATTACAGAGACGATATTCGGATCGTCCGTTTAAATTTCACGGTTAAAATTTAAAATCCGACGGTTTTTCCGCGGATCCAACATGGCCGATGAGCATCTGTTTTTGTTTTTATTTATTTATTTATTTATTTATTGTTTACATTTTATTTATTATATAAGAAGCTGCTGCTTGTTCCTGTAAATATAATTTTTTCATAATAATTTTTAAAAATTATTTATATTTATTCCGTTTCTTATTTATTTATTTTAAATTTTGCTATAAAATTAAAAGGACATGCATCACTAAGAAGTAAACAGGAAGTGTGTCAAATCTGAGCTCAAACCCCAGCGAACCGTCTTGATTTCGGTCTTAAAGCGATGAAATATTCACTTATTTGAACACACCTAACAACCAGGATGGACTTCACGTGCCCTTTTTCCTCTAATCATTTCCTCTCTCATTTTCTGAAACATTTCACAAGCACTGAACTCTCTCTCCAGCAGCTTTGCCCCAACCCCCCCCCAACTCCCCGGCCGAGCTCAAATTAAGAATTTATTTTAATCGGCGTGCGGCTCGACTCGACACATGTTGGCGTCTCCTGATCAAAGGTGTGCGCGTTTCCTTTTATTGCAGTCAGGGAGAGCTGACACACATGAGAGGACATTAAGATTGAATAACCTTCACACCAACACCCACTTCTCATTATGGGAGGAAAAAAAGATTTTTTTTTTTTAAAGGCAGAAAGAGAGAAAAGTTGTAAAACTTCTAAGCACCATTCACCCATGTGGGTCACCGTGAAGCACTACAGAGACCGAGACGGAGACAGCGAGTTTCTGATCGTCAGCAGTTATAAATGTCTAATCTCTTCAGATTTGATAAATACTGCAGATTAAATTGAACTAATTCTTGACTAAGATTGTCTAAGTGAAAATGAATAAATTTCTTTTAAATTCAGATGAAATAATAATAATAAAATAAGTTCACAGTCATAGAAAAACAACCCATAAACCCTGAGCTTCGTAACACGTTAAATTTGATTCTTTTTTTTTCTCTCTCCACCAAAAAGTAGGACCATTTGACCGGATTCATGTCCAATGAGTCATTTATGCAACAAATCAGAAAACATGCGCATTCCTGCATGAACAAATCCCTGTATCAAAACCAACAGATACACTAAGTTGAGTTCAGATTCAGCAGATTCAGATTCAGCGCACCTGATTTGATTCATTCAGTTCGATTCATTCAGTGTTACACTGAATGAATCGAATCCGGTGCGCTGAATCTGAATACACTGAATGAATAAAATCAGGTGCGCTGAATCTGAATACACTGAATGAATCGAATCAGGTGCGCTTAATCTAAATACACTGAATGAATCGAATCAGGTGCGCTGAATCTGAATACGCTGAATGAATCGAATCAGGTGCGCTGAATCTGAATACGCTGAATGAATCGAATCAGGTGCACTGAATCTAAATACACTGAATGAATCGAATCAGGTGTGCTGAATCTCAATACACTGAATGAATCGAATCAGGTGTGCTGAATCTAAATACACTGAATGAATCAAATCAGGTGTGCTGAATCTGAATCTACTGAATCTGAACTCAACTTAGTGTATCTGTTGGTTATTATTAGCTGATGAGTTCTTATGAGTTGATGCGTGTTAGAGGAGCGTAGAGGAACAGCAGGATGGCTACTGAACGATACTGCGTGCCTGGCTCCGGACATGTGGGCTATTGTATGAGAAGGATAAGAAGAAAAAAAAAAAATAGCGGGTACAGAGGGGATTTCCGGCAAATTTGTGTCTTGAGTGCATGCCAGGTGCGTACAGTATGCAGTTTCACCATTCATGAAGCGTTAAATGTGTTAAGTAATCCTTTACAAGTAAAAAAGAAAGATCTGGAAAAGACGTCCTTAACTCCAAAGAGTCCAAGAAAAAAAAAAATCTTCTGTACTTCTGTATTTAAAACAGATTGCTCCGTGTCATGCTACATATGGATAATGTTAAAGATTTTCCTCTCATAGCAAAGGCAAGAGGAGAAGAAAAATGCAACTATCAAAGCTATCAGGATGAGAGCAGGACCCCCACTTTCTCTGGTTCACGTCCTGACTCTTGCAGGAAGGAGATATACTACGGGACTAAGAGTCTTGCCGTGGCGCAGTCGCACAACAAAGGAAATGAATAATAGAGAGGCTGATTTCAGCAGAGCCAGAGGAGAGCGAGCTTCCCTCTCTATTCCCTCCCTCACTCTTTCTTTCCTCTGGCAGCGGCGCATTGATCTCTCGCTTCTCCATCTCTCATTCTTACTCCATATCCCTCCCTCTCTCTCTCTCTCTCTCTCTCTCTCTCTCTCTCTCTCTCTCTCGCTCTCTCTCGGCACCTTGTATTCGGCGATCTAACACGAATACAAGTCGATCCACTCTGGTTTAGCCAAAGCTGACATCCTATTTTACAGAATCCCTCAAACCTGATGCAGGGTGGAAAAAATCGAGGGAGCACAAAAAGAAAAGAAAAGAACGGGGGGGGGGGGGGGGGGGGGCTGTAGGAGTGCAGAAGACGCATGTGGTTATAATTACAGCCAGACAGCACAGCACTCCAGCCAGCTCTGGATCTTAAACACGCCTGACTTTGGAAAGAGAAAGAAGAAAAAGAAGAAAAGAAAAAAAAACAAAAACCCAGCTGAAAAAAGAGAAAATCTCATTAAATCCCTGATGCTACACTGTTCCTGAGCCTCATGCTAGGGGAGCGTGCACACTTTTCCAGAACGGTTTATTTTGTGACTAATTTCACTTTTCTTCTGGGCACGTGTCAAGCAGCGATGTGAGCTTTAGGCTCTTTTTCCTTTCTCGGTTGCTTTTCTCTCAGACTCGGCCACGGACGTACCTGGAGGCCAATTTACGAACTTCTCCTTACCACCAGGAGACTGTCGAAGGGAGCTTCTTTCTTTTTTTTCCACTGCATAAAAGTGCCAAAACTTTTGTTGTTGCTTCTTTATTTTTTCATTAGAAAAGTGAAACTGTGCTTTTTTTCTTTTTCTTCGTCTCCGTCACTTCTGCACCAGTAACAAAGTTTCCCTATGATGATTGGTTCCATATGGCGTCATTACAGACTGGTCATAATAATAATAATAATAATAATATCCATCCATCCATTCATCCATCCATCCATCCATGTTCCATACTGCTTATCCAACACAGGGTCGCAGGGATCCTGGAGTCTATCCCAGGAAACTCGGGGAACATGGAAGGGGTTCCAACCCATCACAAGGTACAATCACACACTACGGACAATTTGGAAATACCAATCAGAGTACAACACATGTGTTTGGACTGGAGGAGGAAACCAGAGTACCCACTGGAAACCCCCGAAGCACGGGGAGAACATGCAAGCTTCACGCACACAGGGCGGAGGTGGGAGTCGAACCCCCAACTCCGGAGGTGCGAGGCAAACATGTTAACCACTAAGCCACCGTGCCCCCCAATAATAATACTAAATATCAGGAAGAAAAAAAACATGTCTCAAAAATGTTTGGCTTTTCAAGAAGGCACGTTTTGAATTAGAAAAAAAAACCTGAACCCACCCCCTAAAATATCTCCAATAAGAATAAAACGGCTCACCAGAGTACTGCTTAAAGACCGCTTCCTGTTCTCTCTAGAGAATTCACGTTTATTAAAACACTTGTAAACTGGCACGGCGACGCAACGCCGAGGCCTGGTATCAAACGATTAGCAATTACTGTGTTATAATTATCACTTACAGTACATCGTTCATCAACACACGCTTCGATTTGCATCGGGTTGTCAAGTGAGCTCAAGCGCAGGGTGGTTTCTGACACGATAAAACCTACCGGTGTTTCTAGTAATGTGCAAAACGATGTTCCACGGCTGTGAATTATAGCCTGTAGAAGCCAGAATCACATGTTATATCCAGGAAGAAGTGCAAATATTACATGACTAGCAAGATAACCGCTCATATACGACAACATAACAGAAGCAGAATTTAGTTAACTAGTCAACCAATCAGGCAATTTAAATCCTCTTCTTCCTCGTTTAGTTTTTTTTGTTTACAGGTTTGCTAGCAACCCATCAGATTTGGCTAGTTAGATTCATGTACATTAGATCATGCTAGCTAGTCTAATTATCATCCATTCATTGCTAGCATCTAAACGACACATCTGAAAGATTTCACTTCATGCCATCTGACCATAGTGTTCAGTTCAAGTCAAGAGAAACCGGTGATGAGAATTGAGTAAAGGTCAGTTGTAATGGTTTTATTGATTATAATGGGAATTGTATTGGTTTTAATGGAAACTAAAATGGTCCCTGTGGTTCTCTAGTGGAAATTTGTTGCCTTTTATTGGTAGCATGTTATGTTTAGTGGAGACCGTTAAGGACCAGTAGTGGTAAAGGTTTGAACGGTTAGTAATGATGATGGTTTGTAATGGTATTTGTAGTGGAAACCATTAGAATTTCTGTGATGGTTTCTATTGTTTTGGGGGGGTTTTTTCAGCACGGGTGTTTTGACTTTAAACGTTTCAAATCGCAAACACCTTCTGAGGCTTGTACTACCTGTGTGTTTGCTTGCCTCTGTGTTTCTGTGTCAAAGACTTGAGCGCAACGCTGCGACGGCCATTTTTCAGCGGCGTCCAGCGGAAAACAAAGCGCCGATGGTTTTTCGCTCTACGCCGATGCCAGGCTTTGAGAAGGGGCCGGTGGTCCCTCGTGCCTGCTGGGCGAAGTCATCCATATCAGGTTTAAAATAACCACACATGAGACCTAACCTTTACACGAGACAAATGAAAGAAGAGCCGGGCTCGGCGCACGTCAGGAGCAGGCCTCATTCATAGGCGGGCCGGCCGAACGCGTGACCTGGATTAAAGCTCGCTGCCTGGAGGCCAATGCTGAATGTCACATGAGGTGACAGGAAGCATTCATCTGCTAAAACGCTGACACGGCAGCATCGAGACGGGTGGAGAGAGTCCGAAGAGAGCCGACGCGCACCGGTACACACCGTCATCTCATACACGGAGCACGCAAGAGCGTGGGAGTTAGTTAGCATAGCGAGATGAAACGCAAGCAGGTCTATGAGTTAGGTTAGCTTAGATTCGAGTTAGATCAGAACAGTTCTGATTATTGTAATGAGATTCATTTAGCTGTAGTGTAAGAGGAATAAAACATTTTGTTACAGGGAAATAATCAACATTACACCGCATTACCTCGTCCGGTTGTTGATTATTTTCCTGTAACAATACATGCCCAAGTGTTCCATTCCTGACATAGCTGTTTTGATCAACTCTTATACAACAGATGGACAAACTGATGGCGACAGTTTGAAAAAGCCAAAGGAAGAAAAATTAATAATAATAATAATATAGGAAGACACGACAAACTCCAAACACAAATGAAATATTACCGCTTTGAATGGCAGCCTGCCCAGGAGTGTGCTGTTCCTCCGTCACATTGTCTTCTACTGCCATGGAGGAAAGACAGGGAGAGAGAAAAAACACAGAATAAATTAGTCACTGAACACGCAAGCCCAGAATCCTTGGCAAAACAATCTCATCCTAATCTTCTGGAATCTCTTAAGCACAGCTTCAGTGTGTTGTTGTGGTTTTTGCATTGATATGCAGCCGGAGTTTTTTTTTTTTTTTGTATTTTTTTTTAATTTTGTGTGACTTTCTGTGGGTTTTTTTTGTGTGTGTGTGTGTGTGTGTGTTGTCGTTGTCGTTGTTGTTTTTTTTTTGGTTTGTTTTCGTCGGCCTGGTTCGGCTCGTTCGTATGCAGCAGGTTTTGCAGGGAGGCCCGCAGCCACCCACATAAATCACTTATCGAGTCGAGTAATAACACGATGAATTATAAAAAAATCCCCCCCAAACAAAGATCTCGCCGCATGGCGTGGCCTGCTGTCCAATACATGAATAACCCATCGGGTTTGTCTCGCAACAGTGCACTAACATTCTAATCATGAACCTCGATGCTGCAAAGAGCTACAAGAGCTGTGTACACAAATTGTAAAAAAAACAAAAAAACAAAAAAAAAAAACAAGAAGTGTGAGGTTGTCGAAGGTAACACTGCACATCCTGTCTGTTTGGAGCCTCATCACCTGCAGCACTTCTGCCTCCTGTCTTTCCATTAGCCAAGCCATGTCTGTGCATCCTAATGATTCTCAGCAACTGCTCGAGAAGCTACGCTGGTCCGCAAATGAACCCCCCCCCTCCTGCTTGTCGGCTATTTAGACAAATTCATTACACGGCAATCGAGCGCTCTTTGACGAGTGTACGGGGCGCTGGTTGTGGTTGCTCGCTGTAAAACTCTTTCATTAGAGGCTCCTTGCCTCACCGGCTAAAACTGGAAGCGCTCCTTGTCTGTATGTCAGGTGCGGCGAGCTAAATGGATTTTAGCAGCAGGATGAGAACAAAAGACTCCCACCTGCTCCATGGAAAATGAGGGTCTCCGGGAGGAGGCCTGCACTCCTCGCCACTCCTCTCCCGCCGTCGGAAAGCCGGCCTCCATTATGCCTCGTTCCCCATCTACCCTTTCATTTCCCGAGCGCGGCGAGTGGGAGTCGTGACAAGAGGGCCCTGCTGGGGGCCACCGGCCGCGCGGGAGGCCGTCTTGAACAGAGCCTTTTTAAAAAGTCCTCCATTTGACATAATTAAGTCAGAGGCTAGTGGTGCTGGAGTAGGTGTGCTGCGCGGGGAAAAACGACAGGGCAGCGGCAGGCAAGCTGCGTCAAACTCGCTTTTCCTCCGAAAAGCTCGGCGGGATCTTGAGTCAAAGCTTGCTGAGGAGAGCAATCAAAATTCTGACTGGTTGGATCATTACAGTGTTTTTTTTTTTTGTTTTTTTTTTAGTGCCAGGCTGACTGCAACCATTCAAAAACTATAAGAAGTCTCATTTAAGCGGAGCCAACTTTTAGACAGGAAAAGTTAGTAAGCTCTTCAAAAGCCATGTCATAATAGAATGTTCAGCACGCCACTGGTTCTCAGGGAACCCCATGAAGCATAGTCAGGGGGTACGTCGTTTATTTTTACCTTGTTACAACAATGGAAATCACAACCCACCATGGTCAAAGCTATTTAATGTAGTATTGAGTTCTTATACTTTCATGAATAGTAAGCTGCCACGGTCAGATGCGATTTCAATAACGGGCCATATTTGAATAGTCGGATTGTGTTTGGAAAATTATTTCACAGTTAAAGGGGTCCCTTACAGCCAAAAAGTTTGAGAACGCCTTCAGTACAAAATCTAGATATTTATCCTAAGCGTTTATGTAAATGAGTTACCTGAAGGCAGCTCATTGGACCAGAGCGAAGCTACGTGGATAGAGAAATTACCTCAGAAAAGGAATAATTATCACACAGTTACATAAAGCTTTCATTTTATTTACTCTCTCTGGTCCGATTAGTGAATTGACATCAGCCTGTTTAACTGGTCATGCGATTTGAATGGGGTTTAATCCAAATCTCAGTATAGCCTATAACCAGACCGAATGTGCTCCGTCTGTGGAAGTTTCCGAACTAAAACCCTCCACAGCTGCAATAAACGACTCAAATATTACCGTAGACATTTAACTAACGAGCCTAATATTTGCATACACGGATTATAATCGGAGGGGGTCCGTGAGATTTATTTTACAGATAAAAAGGGGTCCCTGTCGGCAAAAAGTTTAAGAACCCCTTCACTACACAGTGTGTGACATTTTGTAATTGGTCATCATTTCTATAGAAGGAAGCAGGAAACCAGTCACGAGCAAAGTTATGACACAAATTGAGACCGGCTTGATGTCCAAATATTCCTCGGCGAAAAACAGAAGCACAGCTTGCGCCCGTTCACGTGAGCTAAATGAATTTCTGTGGCACGCCGGAGATCGGCGCACGCAGGAGCGTTTTCAATCCGGACAGGAGGGGGGTTCTTAATAAATCCCCCACAGCCAAATGGGAGATGGGAGTACGGAGAGTTCATAGTTTTGTTTTGATTACCATCCCTGTTGGTGAGAACCGGGGAGTTCAGGCAGAAAATTCCTTTTAATGACACGATCAGAACTTTTGCATTATGGCGGTAGAACAGTCGTTTGTCACCACAGCGCTCTCATTAAAAAAGTTTCTGTCGTTTTCGACTGAACTGCGTATATTCAGGGCCGGGTTTTTTCTTATATACAGCACATAAATTCCTTCTCAGTTGGATGTTGTGATGGTTTATCCTGCTGGGGAAGTGATTAGCCATTAACAGTAGCGAAGATAAAGACTACTGCACAACCTGCCATACTGTCTCACGCCATCGATGGGCACACGTGGAGTTATGAACATGAAACCTGAGGCAGAGGCGCAGAACTAAAGAGCAAACGGTGCGTTGGAGATCGGAAAGTAAAGTAACGTTGGGATTTGAGGGCCTTAATAAAAAACGAAAATGCAAAATGTAAAGCCCTCATGGGAAATGTGCCGATAGGCGTGTTACGATACAGTAAGCTGATTAAGCAGTTTCGTTCACGATTCATTGGTCCTACAAAAAATTGGAGTAAATATGGTTCTGTATCTTAGGTTCATAAAATGTGTAAAGAAAATGAATAATTTATATATATATATATATATAAAAAACATTGGAAACTCAAATAAGGGTTTCCATCAGGGGTCAGTAACTGGTGGGAAGTATTTTAGTAAGCAGAACTGAAAAAATACTATAGCAGAGCATTCAATATCTGAAAAAATTGCCCGTGTTTTAGTTTTCTAAACATCTCAACTTCTGTATCAGATCCTCTGTAACAGTTTATCCAATCACATGCATAAATTATTCAGCTGAAAAGGGGCACATTTTCACTGATTTTCATAGATCTATCATTTCTTTTGCCCTCTCTGGTCTGATAAGTGAACTAAAGACATGGCTTGTACCCAAAAAAAAACCAAAAACAAAACAATTCGAAGACAAAAACAGAATGATTAAAAATGACTGGACAGAAAAGTATGTGTCTATTCTCTACTTCGAGTTCAAAACAAATGTGTTTCGTCCGTGTGATGTTTTCTGTGCAACCCTCTGCAGGCTGGGTCATGAGGTCATACCCTGTGACTCACTCACACAGACATGCAGTATACACACACTCATATCTGTTCCCACATTGACTTGCTGGACTTTTTTTTTCCCTGGATGTAGTCAGTACAGCATGACGCTAGTGATTCTCCTGCACAGCAGAAATGCTTTGTTTTTGCGTATTTTTGATGATTAAAATGCTACCTCGCCCATGCAATTGATTTCAAAGCAAAAAAAAAAAAAAAAAAAAAAAGACAACACAGTTGTCCTACTTTATTCTCTTATCTCAACTCACTTCTCTATATTTATAGCCTACGGAATCCTAAAACTGCACCTTATTTACAGAGTTATTCAAATGTACCAAATATTCTTCTGTTATTTTGCTACCTGTAAGGTTTCTGTAATTAATAGTGCAGTCAGTGATTTTAAAAAAATACAGCTCCATCCATTAGTGTTTTCCCCAAAGCCACACCTTCAAATTAGGCCAAAACGCCAGAATGCGAATGCAACACGACTGAAAGGTGATTAGTTAGTAATTGATAAGAACCTGGGAATCCACAGAGACCAAGGTTTCCCTCCATATTGATATTTTATAGAAGCTGCCTGAATGTGAGGAGAAACTAGTTCTGATTTTTTTTTTTTTTTTTTTTTTTTTTTTTACTATTTAACCCATTTAAAAAAAAAATCACTGACTCTACCTTTAAACCATTTACGTCAAACACTAAAAAAAAAAAAAGCCTGGGATTTCTTGTCATGTTTCTTCTCACTTGCCACTTCCTGGGTTTTGAGTTTAAAGAGGCATAAAAACTTTCAAATAATAACAGTTATGATTTGTGGTTATATATATATATATATATATATATATATATATATATATATATATATATATATATATGTGTGTGTGTGTGTGTGTGTAAGTTTCAATACACATTTTATGGTTTGATGGTTGATATGCTGAGGTAAATTATGTATTAGTCTTTCCATAAAAAAGTCCAGTTAGACCTTTAAATAAACACACGGGACAGCTTCAGATGATTCCCTCAAGCTGAAGTATAAACTCTTATAAACATTTGCAGAAAGTATAAAAGTAGAAGAAAGATTCACGAAAGAAAACATAAAAAGACGTCTTTCTCAAGTCACACGCTGATTTCAGCTCCTGGTGGTAAATTAGTGTCTTTTTCACCAAGGAACCCAGGAACGTTGTAAAACATTAGCTAAGACTAACCAACAACATTCCTAATCTCTCAAAAGTCAGCTAGCATGGTAATAACACTGCCATATAAACTAGCCGAATGCTATTTACTAGCTGTTGCAATACGGACTGCATGTACACAGCGGCAGATTGACTGCGGTGATGTGTATTAGCTCTCGTACTCGCTGTCTCATAATCACTATCTGTTAGCATTTAGATTTGTTTGGAATTTAGATCAACGCCTTGAAGCTAAATGCTAAAAACAAATATGCTAGTAAAAATGACTGCGGTTTGAACAAGCAGTGAAGAGAAAGTGGAGATATTTTTAATGTCGGAATGGCGGAAGTAATGGTCGTAATCAAGAAACCATGATGAAACCGAAGACTTCTGTGAGAAAGAGAACTGTTGCGTTGTTGAACGCAGCATGCCGAGTTAGCATGCTAACAAAAGGAAACTTCGGGCAACATGATGCATTTCTGAGTGAAGTGTTTTTATTCAGTGAATGTATAAGATGGAGAGGGGAAGATAAACATCATAAGATATTGTTGGTTAACACTGCGCCCCCCCCCCCTTTTTAAACCCTTTTTATGCCTGATATTCTTGAGTAAGGTTAAAAAAAAAAGTTCATCTTTAAAGATGACTAACTACAGCCATCTCCGTACCGCCATCTTATAGTAAGTCCTCGTCAGGAAGACTTCGAGCCGCCCTTCACACCAGAGAGACGCTCATACAGCTGTTTTTAAACAATAAAGGGATGTTAGCGGAGCTGAACGGCGGGAAAAACCAGAGGGCTGACCACGAGAGAAGCCCTCATGAGGCGAATCACCACTCAATTTAGAGCAGGGCACGACGGGTCACGCTGCCTCAATTAAGACTCGGCGCTAAGACGCCAAAAACAGGACATCCTCACAAGTAGCTACTGAATTCACATACTGCTGATCAAAAAAAAAAAAAAAAAATTCAAAGAAAGAATCTAGCCTGCAATTATGCACATTATAATTCACCGGAATTGGTGACTCGTACAATGGCTTTTTTCCTCATTAGCGCTGGTAGCATTTACGTCTTTCTGTTCCTGTAAAAAAATATGTGGTGATCATTAGGACATTCCGCGGTACTGTAATAATACGCGTTAGAAAGACGCATGACCTTCACGGTAAGTAATATTAAAGGTTATTATTTTCATCTAACGCAAATAAAGCCATGGCAAACGAACAATTTCATTATTAATTCATACCAATCTCATTAGCGGCCGTAATAAAAGCAACAACACAAGATAATTTAACATATTTGTTAAGATGATCATTCTTAAATACTATGCGCTACATGCGCACAGACTCCCAGCTGGACCAGTGAGAAATTAGAAAAGGAGGGAAAGAAAAAAAAAAAGAAAAAAGAAAAAAAAGACAGCCACCTACAATGACAAAAAAGAAAGAAACTAAGGGGGGAAAGAAAAAAAAAAACAGAAAAATCGGCCAGCTCCCGAGACACCATGAACAACTTACAGAGGCGAGTGTCATGAGAAGTGACAGCTCTGCTAATGGGATTTTTTTTATGGTTCTCTGACAGTTTTCTTAATGACAATGACATTTTTTCCCTGTAATATAAAGAATATTGATGGATGGTGTTATTACATGCTTATAACCGTGAATACATACATCGCAATTCTAAAGCATGCAAATACAATACTGCATTAAACTCAGTACGATCACTAAGTTCAATATTAACCCCTTCATGTCTCAGCTCGTTATTCAATGATTCATCACATTAGGAATAAAAACACGTCCTGTTATCACAGGGTTGAGTGAAGAAATGTGATCATGAGATTTTTTTTCCAAAAATGGCACAAAGCAGCCATTTGACATGTTGTGTATATATGAAAGAACAACACTTATGCGTATATAGAGTTACATTTTATGTCGTGGAACATCTACAAAACAAATGAGGTCCTGTGATCTCTCGAAAAACAGCGCCGTTCCCTCATTAGACTCTCTTATTATTATTATTATTATTATTATTATTATTATTATTATTATTATTATTATTTCTCTCTTGAATTTAATAAGAAGTCTTCTGTACTGATTTAGGAGTTTCCCCATAGAGGAAAGCCTACTGACTGGTACAATATGCTAACGCTGGAAAGTCCTTCCATAAATGTTATTTCCTTACAGAAAAGAAAGCAATTCTTGGCTGTTACTATAGAAACGATGATGCATTCGAACGAGCATGTTAATATAAACCTGCGATTTGAATTGCTCTGTTTTATTCTGAGGATATTCTGTAACTACCGTTAAACTATTAGGAAAGGTGTGTAGAGAGCGAGGGAAGTAAATCTGGACCGGCGAACATGTCCGGGGAGTTTAAGGGGTTAAGAATTAGTGCACACTAATTAGTTCATTTAGAGTAACTAAAGCAAACTGTGAGAAATCAGTGTAGAAAAACCTTCCGATCAAAAATCAGGAGCATTGGATAAAGGGAATATTTCACCACAAAATAGTACTTAAACATGGAAGAGAATCGCTATTAAGCGACAGTTTTGAAAACGTAAACTGTAAAGGCATAGGTCTGAATGATTATAGTGCAAAAAGTGACGTTTTTGCTTCAGGACTTTCTTACGTTCTCATGTGATTTGTTTATTTTCCAATCAGAGTTTCTCAGGATTCATTCATTTTCGCATGTGATTCTTTACGAGTCACTTATTCTGCCATGTGATTCTCATGTGATTCGTGTATATTTTTCCGACCAGATTTTCTCACGATTCATTTATTTTCGCATGTGATTCTTTACGATTCATTTCTTTTAACGTGATTCGCATGTGATTCATTTATGCTCGCATGTGATTCTTCACGATTCATTTCTTTTAACGTGATTCGCATGTGATTCATTTATGCTCGCATGTGATTCTTTACGATTCATTTATTTTAACGTGATTCGCACGTGATTCGTTTATTTTCGTATGTGGTGCTTTACGGTTCACTTATGTTGACATGTGATTCATTTATTTTCACGCCATTCTCGTGTGATTCACTTCTTTTCCCAGCAGAGTTTCTCACGATTCATTTATTTTCACGTGATTTTCATGTGATTCATTTATTTGAACATGTCATTCATTTATTGTCATGTGATTCGTTTTTCACGTAACTCTTGTGTAATTCATTTATTTTCCCATCTAATTTTCTCATCATTCATTCATTTTCACATGCGAGTCTCATTATGATTCATTCATTTTCATACGTGACTTTTCTCACCGAATTGATGAATCATTTTTCACAAGTCGGGAATGTCTTTAAATTTTTCACGCGATCACACATTATCCACATGATGTCATGTGTTTCACTTGCCACTTGCGGTTACATATTTCTCGTGTAATTACATGTGAAATGCATGTGATCTGAGTATTTTGTGACATTAAAAAGGCAACAATACACCGATATATATACCCCTACTACAGTATAATATACTCTAAAACAATAATACTGTATAATCTGTGCCACAATGTGAGGTTCCTAAATCCCGACCTTTCCTGTTTAACTTTGAACGTTTTCAGCTTCAGCCTCTGTGCATGCTAGTGTATGGAAGCGGCGTATTTTTCAGGTGCATATGACACCGGAGCAATTTCATGGCACCCAAGACACAGCAGATAAATGGCGCAGAAAATATATTTATGTATGTAGGATTCCCTGCTAATAAAACCCGAGCATTAGTGGATGGGCGCACGCTGGTGTCCGATGATCACATGCCACAGCTGTGTTTCGGTAAAAAACAGAAGGGACAGAGAGAGAGAGAGAGAGTGCGCGAGAGAGAGAGAGAGAGAAGGGATAGAGGAGAAAGAGAAAGAGCAACGTGGCAGGCGTCATGCATTCCAGAGCGACACAGAAGATCCAACTTGGCGACAAAGCATCGGGAAGATGGAATGACAGGAAGTATGTATGTATGAGTGACGCAGTAAGGCAGGACTGGGTAAATGTCAGACACCGAGGTTGAAGTGTTTGCATACAAGCGGATGATGTATGGCCTCCGTCTGTGCCATTTATTCCCTCAAGCAATAACGCCATCGCCTCTGTCTTACACTCTATATTGAAATGGGTGGGGGGAAAAATGGCTTTTGGAATTCCACTGGGATCCACATGTGCAGTCTGGGATGCTCGGGGTCACGTTTCACGTAGAACTTTCTTTCTGCTCAGAGATTTACTTAACTTCCATGGCGTCCGGTTCAGGGGTTCTCAAACTTTCAAATGGATACAAAATAATATTTTATCCATTTACTAGTCGTAGAGCTGGTTACTCCTGAACTTCCCACCATTTGGATTAAACCCGTTCAAATCAAATGACTAATAAGTATAAAAACCCAATAAATATATGTAATAAAATATTATAGGATAATGGTGTGTTGAGATTCTGACCCCTGGTGGACACCCCACAACCCGTCCCCCGTCCCCCAACCAGTGGACTAGTCCATATGAGATTTAACCTGGCTGGAATCTGAATGAAGTCTGCTTTATTGTAAACCCAGAATCCAAAATCAGAACCAACGAAACAAAACTTTCCAAGAACCAATAAAAGCTCAAAAAATATATCGACGACGAGTTTCGAATGCATTTCCTGGCACACGCGTGAACCTCTCTCTGCCATTAATTAGACGTAAAAACACGGCCCCCGGATCACGTAATCTTAAAAAAAAAGGTCAAAATTTTAAAAGGCGCAAGCAAAATTAAAAACGCGATCCATCCCACCACCACGATACATCCGACTTCACACAGATCTCGAGTCTTGGATTACGTGTGTCTCTAAACGACTTGCCACGAATCTAAAGAGCAGACGAGATTCCCGCTTCGCCCCAGCGTGTGCCTGCTGTCCGTCAACACGTTTCGTGTAAGAACGGAGAGATGCGATCGTGGTCGTATTCTCTTCTCCCCCGTGGCATTCATTTAAAATGGTGGCTGGAAGAACACGCCGCAGACCACGTAATCTTCCTTTCAGATGAGGACTTCCGAGAACGAAAGGGGTGTAGGGGGATAAATAAATAAATAAATATATAAATAAATAAATAAGGAGGAGAACGAGCAGACAACAAGCTGGGAATGTGAAATCGGCAATTATTTGCTGAGCGAAATATAAAGCCTGCCAGATGAACTGGAGCTTAGCCATGAATACCAGTGGCTACCCTCAAAGGCTACAGGGGGAAAAAAGTCTGCATTCGATTTACTTTACCGCCTCTGTGTGTGCGTGTGTAAGATTAAAGAGAAGTCTTTCTAGTCTTGTTGGGAAACATGTGATTATGTGTGATTAAGCCCAAGTCCTTAAAGCCTGTGTTTGCATCTAGAATAGTTGAAAAAAAAAAAAAAAGATTGACAGTCATGTATCTGTCTGCATGCAACACTTTTCCAACACGCAGCCTGTCGTAAACATCACAAAACTTAACACATCACTTCGCTGACGCGCGGTAACGTTCAGAAAACCTCCTATATTATCCAGACTAACTAGTCATTAATCACCCATGAACCCCGCGCACTCACTCACTCACTCACTCACTCACGCACGCACGCACACACACACACTCAGACGTTTCCATTCTTTTCCACCCGAGTGAAGCATCCTCTGAAAACGAGCCTCATAAAACTCAGAAGTGTACGTCAGAGTCCAGCACAGCCTTCATGACTCTTCTCGAACGCCCGATCCAGCTCATCAGCTCACTTATTCAGTGTGTCAGAGCAGGAACTCACTAAGACTGTCTTGGTGATCCTCAAAATAAACCAAAACATACACACACACACACACACACAAACAAACAAAAAAAGGCATGCGCCTACTCTTCTAAAAGTCATGTGACATGACCAAGCTGATCTTATGATCCAAATTCAAGGGTGATTTAGGTTTAAACTTCTAACCTTTTGACCTTAACCTCAAAACTCTGCATAGGTCGAATTCGCAACTGGCATCTCTCCAATGCGTAAAGTTTCCCCTGCTCCAGAATGTTACATGTTACGAGTTTGCAAACCACAACCAAATGGGTGCCAAGTCCCAGTCCAAATAAATGCAGCCCCTCATTATTTACAATACGCACGCGCTCAATGGTCTAGATAAACATCTACACAGCCCAGTGTTAGAAACTGCGATGAAGTCGGAATTCCGCTACAGAGAGACTCTGAGTGAGAGAGTGAGAGAGAGAGAGAGAGAGAGAGAGAGAGAGAGAGAGAGAATTTTTTTTTTAATGTCCTCTTAGAAGGAAAATTGTAAACACCACCAAAGTTACAAAGTCCTACAGGCACTTTGGAGTATTATTGGTGTAAAATGATGCAACACGCACAGCCTTTACGCAACGCGCGTCGCCTCAAACCTGCAACCAAACCAAAGCGCGTCTGTGCGCCGTGAAAACGTTTCACCGCACCGCATGCATTCAGGTGCAGGAGAGAGCAGGCGAGGCGAGGCGAGGCAAAGGCGAGGCAAAGGCGAGACGAGGCAAGGCAGGGCTGCTACTGTCTGCTAAAATCCGCTCGGTGTCCGCGGCGAGAAAGCGGCACTTACCTCTGAGCGATCTTGGCTTGGCTTGCTTGCGGCGCGACATCCTACAGAGAAGCGGCTCGGGCAGAAGACGCTGATCGGTGGAGAATTTAGCGCAAGAACATCGCAGAGAATCGGCTCGCAAAACGCGCTTTGGGTCGTGGGGGGGCGCGGGGTGGGGGGGTTTCTACACTTGGCGCCTTGTTTGTTTGGTTTATTTGGTTAGAAAATCCGATTCGTGCCGCCTATTTCAGTGTCGGGAAAAGTGCGGGCACGGGAGTCGCGGAGAATCCGTCGTGCGCGTCCATGTCCTGTGCGAAACGCGTTGATTCCCGACAATAATGATCTGATTGACGCAAAGGAGTTGTAGCTTTACGCGTGGATTCTTGGCACGGCGCGCGAAAAAAAAAAAAAAAAAAAGACAATGCGTGCTGAAAAGAAAAAAAAAAGATGTATTAAAAAAATCAAAATGAGGAACACAATTTAAAAAAAAAAACCCGTAAAAATGACAAACACTTTTTCCTCCTTTGCTTACATTCGTCTAAGTGTTAAAAACTATTTTCCCCCTCACTCCCGTTTTCTAATAATCTATTCATAATTATAATAATCTAGAGCTACGAATCGGGGGGTTTCAAAAAAAGTCTACGTCTTAATTGCTTTTTCTTCCTTTACACAAAAAAAAAAAAAGCAGAGGAGGAAAAAGCAGACAGAGAGAAAGAGAGAGAGAGGAGAGGAAGAAGACTGCGCGCTCGCTCGTCACCAACCTGCGAGGTGTCGGACTGCGCCGCCGCTCCGGTAGTCCGGTACATCATAATGGAAAATGGAAGCGAGGCCCCCAAAGCCATGAGGACGGCTCCAGAGGGGGCCCGAGCCCACAGGGACGCGCGCGCTGCGTAATCACGGAGGAAATCATTGTCGGCCTGCCTGCCTGCCTGCGCTCGCGCGCACGCACGCACACACACACACACACACACACACACACACACTATACTACACACACAAACACACTATCTACACACACACACACACACTATACTACACACACACACACACACACACACACACACACACACAGAGGGTATGATTAAAATCCGAGGGGCGGCAGCAAAACGCGGACGCGCGCGGTCCGATCCGGATCAGGATTCGGCTCCGTGACACACACGGGTTGCCAGATTGACGTTTTTCTTTACTTCAACGCAAGATATTAATCCCTCCAATTGTAACTTCCATCACCATCAAATATTAAATTACATTACATTACATAATGTTATTATTATTAATATTATTATTATTATTATTATTATTATGAGTTAAAAAATCTCAAAGCACCTTATGTAAAAAAATAACAACCAAACTAACAGAATGAAACAATAAACGATAAATATAAGGATAAAATAATTTGAACGTGAAGATAATTTAAAAAAAAAAAAAAAAAAGAAGCAAGAACAAGGGGTGTCGCAGTCACGGTGGAGATAAATGTGAAACAATTAAGGAACAACAGCGTTAATAAAACATGATAAATATCACTGTGATTTATGAAGAATGATATGATTACTTTTAGGATAATTCTTCTTCAATTTTTGATGATTCATATTCAGTATTAATTAAGAAACATCCTCCAAATTACATTGACTACACACTGACTCACCCTTTTAATTATATGTAATACATTAACTTTATAAGTGCACAATTCTGACCCAATTACTGTACCGCACAATTACACACACACACACACACTCACTCACACACACACACACACACACACACAGAAGGCACAAGACAGCATCAGTCTTTCAGTAAGTCGTGATGGGAGGACAACATTCAATACTTTACTCTTTTTTTATAGACGCTACATTATTTTAATATAACTAGAAACTCACTCACGGGCCGGATTCAGCCCACCAGTAGACTGTTCTGTGCTGAGAACATTATAAAATCATATATATATATATATATATATATATATATATATATATATATATATATATATATATATATATATATTCATTCATTCATCATCAGTAAGCACTTTATACTGGTCAGGCTCATGGGTTAGGGTCATGGTGGATCCAGAGCTTATCTGGGGTGCCAGTCTATTACAGGGCATCATGAACACAGACTTTCACACCTAGGGACAATCTTAGGTGGAGGAAACATGGATGAGAAGAACAGCTAAAACTCCAAAAATACAGGAACCCGAACTCAGGCTCAAACTTTGGAGCTGTGAGGCGGAATAACAATATCAAATAATATCTGGTCATTTTCCAACGATTGGATTTAATGCCTTTATAAAGCACAATAATGAGTCTGAATAAACGTACCAAATAAATGCTTACTCTGAATGCATACTGTCAGTTCATCTGTACAATGTGATTTAAAAAAAAATTTAAAAATAAAAAAATAAAAATAAAAATGGGGGTATACATATGATCTGGCAACCTTCTGCAATGCTCTTTCCTCTCAGTCAGTCTGCAGCTTTCAGCAGATGGATTGGTCCCCCTTCTGGCAGGAAAAGCACTGCTTAGAGGCAGTTTATTCCAAAAGCGGACTGTAAATTTTATTTAAACTCTAAAAAAAAAAAAAAAAAAAAAAAAAGATGGAGTCCTGTATAGATACAGGATTAGAATTTCACTATACATTATGTAGGACACTGTAGGAGTATATCTGCTGAGATTTGTTCAATAAAAGTTCACTTCAGCTCTGTTTATGGGCTAAACAATTGCACAAAAGCAAGAGATTTCACTCAGATGTTGTTCTTGGAGCTAAAAGAGCATTTTTTTTAATCATGACACGTTTTAAATTCAGTCGATTTGATTTTGTCCCAAAGCCGTCTGACAGGAATAACACGCCTAACGTGTTCTCTGTATCGGATTATACAACGTAGATTCTCTAAAAAAATAAATAAATAAATAAATAAATAAACCTGGGATTAAAGAAAACGACTCAGTTATACGTCATCCGATACCGTCCTCCTATTGGTGGATTTTAGACAAGCGTCACAGCGTCGGGATTTTAATTAAAAAAAAATAAATAAATAAAAATTTTCTGACACGACTGCCATTGTCGATCGTCTTTGGACACGATGGCATTAAATCGTTAGATCAGATTATGTGATCTAAGACCAGCGACCAGAAACGGCTACGTAGCAATTAACAAGATGTCTGTTCTAGCAGTATTTTAATACTTGAGTTACTCTACAATAACACAAGCTCACTTGGAATTCAACACACTTTTTCACGTGTGAAATTCCAGCCAGTTGTCAGACAGAGGTGTCGGAAACTTCTAATGAAGAACGACGATGACGGTGAGGCCGGTGGAGGTGTCTCCCTTCAGGTTTTTGGTCTTTTCTTAGCGGAGCACGAGCTCATTTCACCTGTCCAGGCTTTACACCCCATCTATGTGAAAATGAGGCCTAGAAAGGACCTCCTGCAGAGGGGATCACACTCTTACCTCTCACCCCTGGGGACAGTTAGATCACTCTGTCCTCACCCGTACCTCAGAGCTTATTACAATACGACTGCAAGCGAACTTCGGATACAGAGAGTCACCCTTTTAATCCGGTGTGTACTTTACGATTCAGAAATAAACATTTATGTCCCGTCAGGTTTGTGAAAAAGCCTCCGTTTATTGCTATAAATGGAATATTATACGGCAGTGCTGTTGGATTCTTCATTCTGATTGGTCAGAAGGTTTGGATTGATTTTCAATACTCTGACAATAGTTCCTACTAGTAGCTGCAAGGCAAATCACAGGTTTCTATCAATGTCCTCGTTCTAATACTTTATTGCTTATTTAATAGCAACTCAAAACAGGAAGTTTTCAGTAAGGAGATGTTTATTCAATGTTTTTTTTTTCCGAAGGAGTTTCAAGTGTCAGTGCTTTGTAACAGCTGGAAGTACAGCTGTAACTTTAAGTTTGCTGACATGAGTCTTCAGGACGAATCAATTCACACTATGTGTGTTGTTGTTTTTTTAGAGACATGACAAGCTGCATTTCTAACTAGAAAAGAAATAAAAAAAAGAAACTGCTCTAACTTGTTTCCTTGATGTTCCACAACATTAAATGTAACCGTAAACGGATAAAACTTGACTTCTTTCATTCTTTGTACCAGAGGCCAAAAAACCAGAGGTTTTGGGGGTGCCTGTGTTCAGCACTGACTTTATTTGTGATGAAACAACGGCTCATATGAAAGCAGACACTCGGGGCTTTAGGAATTTGCAGTTTTTATGCGTATATATGTTTTTTGTTTTTTAACCTAGCCTACTAGGTTTACATGCTATAATTTTATCGTGACAGTTGTACACAGTGTTTTCCTACCCCCCTAAAAAAAAAAAAAAAAAAAAAAAACGTCAGTTTGATCTCCGTAGCAGTTTTATTGTGGACAGGTGGGGATCATTTGCCGAGTCGTGATACTCTACACACAGAAACCCAACAGTGTCCTGACTAAACTTCTAACAGATTTGCAGCGATAAAACAATTCGCGCCAAGTCGATTTCCATTCCAGCGGCGAAACGGAACGCCTGAGCACTGTGAGAACGCGGTTAATAAATATAAGCAGTCATTGTTGGCAAATTGCTGTTGTAGAAGAGGAATAAAACACTTCAGGATGTACTGTTAATGAACAATAATCAAGTGATAACAGTGATGCGTTTCAAATTGCACCATATCACACCGCCCTGATGTTAACGCTTTCCTGTAACTGCACTACCCTATGTGTTGGGTTTTTGTTCTGGTTTGCTTATTTATTTATTTTTAAACATATTAAGCCTATTTTACTTTGAGCTCTACAGAATCCTATGTTATTATTAGCAGCATCCTACACACTCAGTGTTCCCGTTGTGTACTAAACTGAACTACTGACCATCCCAGTAGGTAGTTAGAACATAATGAGCAGAATATTGTGTATAAATATAAACTACAGACTGCGGGATTATACAAATTACACAGAAACTATGCTGACAGCTTTTTATTTTTAAAAAAAAATAATAATTAAATAAATGAAATGAACAGTGATGAGACATTCTTAGCACTTTTACTTGTTAGGCATTGTGCTTTATACATATTTATATTCCCTTTTTTTATTATTCATTTATTCTCCATACGCAGTGTACGTGCGTTATGTAGATTATATCGAATTTTCTCTTCACATCCATCATCGAGCGTCTGTTGATTCTGCATTTAATCTGCATATTCGTCTATAATTGAAACATCACTTAATCTTCTTTAATGCTTTCGTATCGGTTTTAAGATGAAAACTGTCTGCTAAAATGTGGGGGGGAAAAAAAAATGTCTTCTAAATTCAATATGACTAACATTTTCTCATGCATGCATTGCACAGATAGAACTAACATTTTAACATTTATTACAATAATAGCATTCTTTTTCTTACTTTTTTTTTTTTAAAGTAATGATATATATCGTTCCATTATATTTTGTCAACTGTCAGCTTAGTTTACTTCAACACTTTTTTTTTTTTTTTTAATGTGTTCAAAATTACCACTTCATATCGCCTTCAGGGCATTTCTTTTTAAAAGACAGCTTATCTGGGAAGTTATGACCTACATTGTTGTCAGGGTTTTTCACTTTATTGAATATCATTTCGCACCTATTTTCATAAGACCCTTAAAACTTGACAGGCGCTCTCGCACCTCGGAATGAATTCCCCACCCACCGGGTGACAGAAGAAAAGCGAAGGGAGGAATATCAAAGAAAAAAAAAAAAGAAAAGAAAAGAAACTAGTAAAGATTGACATGATTTGGTTTATTTCAGCATTCAAAGTGTTCGCGGGATGTAAACATCTATTTGTAGGTCTTCCGCGCTCTGTCGGGAGGTCTCGCTTGTCTTCTACTTCAGTGTGAGCTGAGCCTCTGCTCCCAGCATGCTGTCAAGCGATTTTTCCCCAAAATCCGAGGCACCTCAGTTATATGCCTGTTTGCCCGTGTGCCCCAGGCCTCAGTGGCAGCCTGCAACAACACACAAACAAACAAACGGCGCTCCCTGAGTCCTTATGGGCTTTTTGTATCTTTCATTAGCTACAGAATGAAGAAGCTGTGGATAAATTTTACAAAGCGAGGAGAGGTTTCCTCTATGCAAATGCTCCAAACGAGTCCTGAATTGATGTAATTGCTTGATGTGGTGCCCTTTTGTTTTGTTTTTTAGTGCTTGTGAAGATACAGTATGTCCTCGAGGATCTCAGTTTGTCGTATTTTTAATCAAATGTATGTTGAGTTGATGGTGTCACTGTTAGGTACTTTTCGAGCTTTTGGAACAGTTAGGTCAATTCCTAATTCTTTAGTAAGGGAGAACTAAAATACATCTATCTATAACTCTATAACAAAAGTATTAGTGTTAACTAATACATCAAATCACAAGGTATCATCCATCCATCCATCTTCTATACCGCTTTATCCTTTTCAGGGTCACGGGGAACCTGGAGCCTATCCCAGGGAGCATCGGGCACAAGGCGGGGTACACCCTGGACAGGGTGTACAATCACATACACACTCACACACCCATTCATACACTACGGACACTTTAGACACGCCAATCAGCCTACCATGCATGTCTTTGGACTGGGGGAGGAAACTGGAGTACCCGGAGGAAACCCCCGCAGCACGGGGAGAACATGCAAACTCCGCCCACTCCACGGTGGGAATCGAACCCCCGACCCTGGAGGTGTGAGGCACCACTAAGCCACCATGCGCCCCCCATGAGGTATCATCCATCTATCCATTTTCTGTACCGCTACTCCTACATAGGGATGCAGGGAGTCTGGAGCCAATCCCAGGGAATGGGGATAACCCTGGACGGGGTGCCAACCCATCACAGGGCACAATCACACACACTCATACACGACAGACAATTTGGAAATGCCAATCAGCCTACAGTGCATGTCTTTGGACTGGGGGAGTAAACTGGAGTACCCAGAGGAAACCCCCAAAGCACTGGACTCGAACCCCCAACCTCAGGGGTGCAAGGCACGTCCTAATGTGCTAACCACTAACCATATTGTCATGCTTTCCCCTCGCGCTGTATTCAGCATGCATGAAGCGGGATGGCTTGCACGTCCGGGTTTTCAGTGACATTGACCCTGTTTACTTTTGACACGTGTGCACACTGCTATGGTTTATGTCCTATCTCCACCCCTTTTTTGTCATCGGTTGTTTCCCTTATGTGTCATCATTATAATCAGCTGTTTTGTCTTATCCCCTTGATTATGTGTATTATATTATATATTATATATATCTAAACCCCTTGTTCAGCTGCAAAGTATACGCTCAGTTACTACTGTCTCTGTCTATACCAAGCCATTCTCTGTTGTTGCTTATCTGGTTTTGATTCTGTTTTGCCCTCGACTCTGATTCTCTGCCTTACCTGTTCCAGTCGCCTGACCTTGCCTGTCTAACGTTTTTTTTTTTATCTTTGCACTACACTTTGGATTGTTATTCTCATTAAAACTGCCTTACATGCACTTGCATCTGTCTCCTAAACTCATTACCTGACACATAAAAGGAATGATGTGAGACAAACTGCACTCAGCAAAAAAAAAAAAAAAAAAAAAAGAAACGTCCCTTTTTCAGGAGACTGTATTTTAAAGATAATTTTGTAAAATCCAGATAAGCTTTACAGATCTTTATGGGAAAGGGTTTAAACGATGTTTTTCATGCTTGTACCATAAACAATTATTGCACATGCACCTGTGGAGACACGAACAGTTTACAGGCGGTAGGCGATTAATGTCAGTTTCAATAAGTTAGGACACTAAAGAGTCCTTTCTACTGACTCTGAAAAACACCAGAAGAAAGATGCCTAGGGTTCCTGCTCACCTGCGTGATCATGCCATAGACCTGCTGCAGGGACGCATGAGGACTGCAGATGTGTCCAGAGCAATAAACTGCAATGTCTGTAATGTAAGACGCCTTACAGGGAGACAGGAAGGACAGCTGATCGTCCTCGCAGTGGAAAATTACATGTAACCATGTGTGTCCCCCAGACGTGATCGAGAACTTGCCGATGCCTTGGTGGAGGAACATCTCACAGCAAGAACTGACAAATCTGATGTAGTCCATGAGGATGAGATGTAAAAATATCACCTCAAACAGAGATCAAATCTAGTCTCAGTGACAGGCTTGGCTAGAATTAAATGAGCCCCATCTTTGCTTCTTGCTTCTTCATACCATCCTGAATATTTCTCTTATGACCATCGGTGATGCTGTTACGTTTGGTTCCACAAAATCCAAAATAATCCACATTAAGACATTTGGTACCAGCAATTAATCGGATCATTAATATAAACCTCATGATAGTATAGAAAATTAATTAACACCTTATATTCTGACCAATCAGAATTGAGAATTCAACAGAATTGTTGTATAATTTGGGGCGGCTGTGGATCAGGTGGTAGAGCGGGTTGTCCATTGATCGTAGTGTTGGCGATTCGATCCCCGGCCCACGTGACTCCACATACCGAAGTGTCCTTGAACCCTAAGTTGCTCCCGATGGCAAGCCAGCGCCTTGCATGGCAGCTCTGCTACCATTGGTGTGTGAGTGTGTGTGTGTGTGTGTGTGTATGGGTGAATGAGAACTAGTGTAAAGAGTTTTGTAGAACCTCTAAGGTTAAAAAAAAAAAAACGCTATATACGTGCTTATATGACTATAATGTCTGCCTTAACAGCGTGTCTTTAACTGTACGGTATACTGTAAGGTTCAGTCGTCTTAACTTGTTAAGAAAAATTCTTCCACAGAAATACTACTCAGAAATTGCATAAATGCACTTAATTTGCATTGAAAAACATGTCTCTCATCAATACAGAATTTTCCTTGGTTCAAATGCCACTGAGATATCATAAAGTCAGACTCACTTTGCTTGACAGATGTGTTTTTCCTCTCTGAGCCAAGATCTCATGTCCATCCAAAATAAACTTGTTTCTCTCCAGAATAATGATAGCTGAAGGCCTACTACTGGGGCTCTCAGACCTAACCCTGACTGCCCCCTCAACTGCAAAAAAAAAAAAACACACAGCACATTTCCTACTGCCTGCCAATTACACACATTCGATCTGTGATGCAAACAGCACAGACACCAACACTGAAATACACACACACTCGCACACACTTGGCTCATTAAAACTCATACTCATCTACTAGAACTTTTGAGATGGATACGTCTCAGAGGAGAAGGGCTTCTGCGCACATCTGCGGGAATTGCTGAACACTTTTTTTTTTCTTCCCCTTTCTCTCTTGTGCTCGTAATTATGGAGCCTGCATGGAAGTGCGACCCTGAGAATAAGGCCTCCTCCTGAGGGGAGTCCCATGGCAACATCAGCCCCTCTATCTGGACCTCTCTCCGCTCCGATGCCACCCACAGCGGGCATCAAGGGGTCGACGCCATGCCCCCATCACCGCCGCGCTCGGCTCGCGCCAGCCAAACTCCTGATGCTTCAGAGAGACGAAAGCAACAGTGGAGATAAAAATGAGAAAAACAAACTATAAAGTCACGGAGGGTTTGAGGAGAACTGAAGCGTATAGCCATGGCAAGCGGTAGGAATAAGCAGAGGGGTTGTTTTTTTTAACAAATAAAGACCGAACAGTTTGACTTCGTGTTGATGTTCGGATTTGTATTGCACACGTACGCTCTGCTAGAACACGTACACTAGCTGCAAGGTATTATTCTAAAAATGTTACAAGTTGACTCAAACTTACAGTCAGTTCATATTCCGAGCAAAAAACAAGACCTAGCCTGTTTTTCGTCATATCTACACGAACAATCTTCCCACACAGAGGGCCGTATTCGGAGCTGAGGTAAGCACACACAGTTAGGATTTAATACTGAAATCTGACAAATACGCATTATTTCACGAATTCAACAAATCAAAATGGTGAATTAAAAGCACGGTAAAGTAGCACACACACACTATGATTTTCACAACCTGGATTTAATATCTTCAGTTGTACGCATGAGTAAAGCTGTGTCCCAATTCGCCTACTTATACTATGCATTAAAAGTATGTACAGTGTTGTGAAAAAGTATAACCGATTTCTTCTGTTTATCTCATAATAAATTGTTTCAGAAATTAAAACAAAATCTCAGATAAAACAAAGGCAACCTGAGGAAACACAAAATACAGATTTAAATGATAATGTTATTTAGTGAAGCAAAAAAGTTAGCCAATACCAACCGGACCTGTGTGAAAATTTGTTTGGCCTTACTAATTCCCCAAATCTATGAAACTGCATTCATAATGGGGTTCAGCTGGACTAGACACAACCAGACCTCATTACTGCAAACCCTGTTCAATCACATCAACACTTAAATAGAACTTTATCAACAGCATGAAGTTGGTTAAAAGGTCTTACGCAGTAACACAATATGCCAAAATTGAAAGAAATGATGAGGAAGAAGGTGACTGAAATACATCAGTCTGGGACGGTTTATAAAGGCTCTGGGACTCCAAAGAACCACAGGGAGGGCCATTATCTCAAAATGGAAAAACTCATCACAGTAGTGAACCGTCCCAGAAGTTTCCAACCTTCCAAAATTCCTGCAAGAGCACAGTGACCACTTGTCTAGGAAGTCATAAAAGAGCTAGGGATAACATCAAAGGAACTACAGGCCTCTCTCACGTCAATAAAGGTCACTGTTCATGACTCCACTATCAGAAAGACACTGGGCAAAAATGGCATCCATGGAAGAGTGATGAGGTGAAAACTACTGCTAACCCAGAAGAACATTAAGGATCGTCTGAATTTTGCCAAAACACACCCTGATGATCCTCAAACCTTTTGGGAGAATGTTCTGTGGACTGATGAGTGGAAAGTGGAACTGTTTGGAAGACAGGGGCCCCGTTACATCTGGAGTAAACCAAACACCGAATTCCACAAAAAGAACATCATACCTACGGTCAAGCATGGTGGTGGAAGTGTGATGGTGTGGGGATGCTTTGCTGCCTCAGGGCCTGGGCAACTTGACATAATTCTGCCCTCTATCAGAAAATCCTAAAGGAGAATGTCCGGTCTTCATTCCATAGGTTGATACTCAAGCGCAACTGGATTATGCAGCAAGACAATTATCCAAAGCGTAGGAGTAAATCCATGATCTGAATGACTCAAAAAAAAAGCAAAATGAATGTTTTGGTGTGGCCTAGTCAAAGTCCTGACTCAACCAATTGAGATGCTGTGGCAGGACCTTAAACAGGCAGTTCATGCTCGAAAACCCTCCAGTGTCACTGAACTAAAGCAGTTCTGTAAAGAAGAGCGGGTCAAAATCCCACCACAGCGCTGTGAAAGACTGATCTCCACTTATCAGAAGTGTTTGGTTGCAGTTATTGCTGCTAAAGGAGGAACAACCAGTTACTTTTTCACATGGGTGATAGGTGTGGATAACTTTTTTTTTTTTTTTGCTTCAATAAGCATCACAAATAAATAAATAAAACTGTATTGTGTGTTTACTCAGGTTGCCTTTATTTTATGTCGTTTGATGATGTATAACTATTTAGTATGAGATATACACAAAAACAATAGAAATCAGGATGGGGCAAATACTTTTTCACAGCACTGGACTCTTTCTTGTGAAGAAAAACGACATACTTTTTAGTGTGTATCAAAAGAGTATGCAAGTACCTGGACATACTAACATGTAACACATGTAACGGAAGAGAACGTTGTTGCCTAGTTACGCACACTGCCACCGTAAACAAACACCTCTCTGCATTTCAGCGTTTCTTCATTCATTATTCCTTATATAATTTAATTTACCAGTCCCTTGATTTATATTTCCACACTTCATTTACACCTCTCTAAAATATGCACCACAGACGTTACACTCGTCCGCCATGTTTGCAGGTTGAATTCGGCAAAGCAAACCATCGCAAATCTCCTCCTCAGTCGTGCAAGGAGTTTTGAAAATCTACTGGAATTAATAGACCATCCAAGTACCCTTGGCATACTCATTTCAACATACTACCATTTGGGACACAATAATTCTAATCTCAGATACTATTTAGGATGGACAGTAGGGGAATTGGGACACAGCGTAAGTGTTGGAGAATGATATCTAAATATATATGATGAAATACAAAATATTAGGATGCGCTGGATCAAGTGCTATTTTACAAGCTGCCTAATGACAAGGGTGGAAGCCATGTTGTTAAATTAAAAGTGATGATTTACGATAAGTTATGTTCATGCAGCCATATATATCAACAATTTTTCCTTCATACACACTATAAGGCCAAAAGTTTGTGGACACTTGACCATTAGATCCCTAATGTGGTTCTTTCCCAAATTTCCACGAAGTTGGAAGCACACAATCGTATAGAAAGTCCTTGTATGGTTGTATGTTGTCAGAGGCTCAAACCTGTTCCAGCATGACAATACTTCTGTGCACAAAGCAAGCTCCGTGAAGATATGGTTTGTCAAGTTTGGTGTTGAAGAACTCAAGTCATTTGCATAAAACGAAAGGTACACTGACAAACCAACTTCAGCAGGAATGTAACCCATCTTTAACTAGATGCAAATTTCCCAGCGTAAATATTGACACCAGAATTACTAAAGGAGTTCCCCAAGGGTTAATTGTAGGTCCACCCTTTTTTTTTTTTTTTTTTTAAATACTAAACAACTTGGCACAATTCTAAGCACATGTTTTTCTTTACTTCTCTTTTCCCATCTAATTTGTCAGTCTCCCAAAAGATATAGAAAATAAAGTCTAATTTATGTTTGTTCAATAGTGCTTATTTATTGGAACAGGGTTCATGTACGGTTCGAAGCTGTTTGAAATCTTCCATCAAACAAGGTGCTGAGGTATTAAACAGTTCTAAACATTTTTTTTTTGTTTTTAAGCAGCAGAGAGGAGGATGGTGATATGTTTCGGTCACACCATATTTGAGACAGATCACATTCCTTGACCTTACACAGCGGAATACAATCGTTGTAATGATACTCTAAAAGTGTTAACTAAGCTACAGATTATTTTACAAGCTACTTTACAAATGATGTCTCTCAGTTGCATTAAAGCTTTTAAAGCGCTGGATACTTGAGCAGGTGCTCAGAAACAGAGAGCACATGATCACTACTTAATGATTAGCGTTAGCACAGATGGCCCTATTGTTTTTGATTAGCTCACATTTCAGAAGCAGGCAAATGTGCTTTAATGTTCACTAAGATAAACTCGGCAGATTCAAAGTCACTGAAAGAAAAACAACCGCTGGGATAGTCAAACATGGCTATGCTGGAAGAGACAGTCCCAACCTTAATGCTATTAGATACAATTGGTAAATGGTCTGCACTTATATAGCACTTTTTTAACCTTAGCGGTTCCAAAGCACTTTACATTTTGTCTCATTCACCCATTCACACACACACACCAATGGTAGCAGAGCTGCCATGCAAGGCGCTAACTTGCCATCAGGAGCAACTTGGGGTTCAGTGTCTTGCCCAAGGACACTTCGGTATGTGTAGTCACGTGGGCCGGGAATCGAACCGCCAACCCTACGATTAGTGGACAACCCGCTCTACCACCTGAGCCACAACCGTCCAACTTGATCAACAAATTAGTGTTTGTAACAATGATGCATTGTTGAGATTTTGTAATTCTGTATGTCAGTCTATCTGCATGCATCTGCAATGCTTTGCTTACTTATAAGCCTTTTACCTATAAGCCTTTGTTTTCTCTTCTAGTCCTGCCTCCACCCCCATTGGTTTGTTATCTGACTGTGTTCACCTGTTCTACGTTTAGTTCTAATTTGTCTATCTATTTATTCCTTGTTGAGTCAATGTACCATTGTCTTATGGCTGTTGCATGTTTCCTACATTTGCTTGCTGTCTGCTTTACCCTTGTTGATATAGATCCCTGCAATTACTCAGTATTCCACTACGGCCTTTGGCTAGGATTATTGTTTACACACTTGCATCTCGCGCCTTCACCTCCATCACACAGCATGTTATAGAACTAGGTAGAAATACAAATCAACCTTTATTTAAGATAGCACACTTCACTATTTAGATAAAAATATCTACTCGAACCCTTTTACCTAAATACACTGAAGAAAATCAATGTCTCTGTCATGCGGTGGGTAGCTATGGCCTTCATCAGGCGTGACCTTCCAGCTGGATCTCCGCTTCTTCCATTTTTTTCTCCTCCTGCTCCGGTCCCACGCTGGGTCGTTAGCGCAGCGGTGTCACCAGACGAAGGAGCCAGGGCCAGAGTACTCAGAGAGAGAGCGAGAGATACATGGCGGGAGAGGGAGAGAGAGACAGAGGACTCCTGGCACAACACCGGCTGCTGTGTGCGTTGACATTCAGGGCTGGCTGATCTATGGGGCCGGGGAGAGTGTGTCCTTGCTCTGGGTCCTCGACAGAACAGGACAAACGGAGCTTCTGGCAGTGCCATCTCCTCCCACTCTGCTTGTCACTTCATTCTATCATTGTACAGTCAATGATAGTCCATCTACAGCCAGATTATCTCCCAGGCTTTCCCAATTCTGATAGAGTGCTCAATGAGGTGGGCAAACATGAGGTGATCAGTTTATCTCTAGTCGTAATAACTTCAGGAAATAGAGCTGTCTCTTTGCAAATGTTCTCCATCTCCAGCTCCAAAACTCGCTGATGTCTTACCTTTTGTCTCAACATGGTCACTTTCTTCTCATCTGTTTGAAGCATCCATTGGTAATGCTTTGCATTAGAAGCAGAAGAAGAAGAATCAGCCTTTATTCGGTCACATAATCATTACAGGACGTGCCCCGTGCTGCGTCGGCACTCACTCAGGGTGTCTCCCGCCTTATTCCCCGAGCCCTCTGGGATAGGTTCCAGGCTCCTAATGATAGTGTGTCGGATTAGCAGTATGGAAAATGGATGGATAGATTGACATTACAGAACAGTGAAATTCTTTTTGTCACATATCCAACAGAGCGCAGGGTCAGCCATGATATAGCGTCCATGGAGCAGAGATGGTTAAGGGCCTTGCACAAGGGCCCATCAGTGGCAGCCTGGTGGTGCTGGGGCTTGAACCCCTGACCTTCTCATCAGTAACCCAGAGTCTTAACCATTGAGCACCACTTCCATTTAAGGTTCCCTTAACTGACATTGTTTAACATGGACAAACCATGAAAGTCGGCATGAATGCACCATAAATAACATTAACATATGTTTATCATATAATAAACCAAACACACCAAACAATAAACACTCGAATTACCCTCACGTTAATACCGTCAGTGTGTACAGTGAAGTCTATGATGATCGACATGAACAAAACTGTAATTAACATATTTTTGGTTGTTAATTCCCGACTGAACTTGCAGCGATTGCAGGAAAGTCTTCAGAACACAAACGTTCACGCTCACACGACAAGCGGTGATTTTTTTGTTTTGTCTCTTTACCTTTAAAAGACAGCAAAAAAGAGAGGCTGGTGATGGAACGAATGTTTAGCTGCTGTAACTCAAGCGATAACAGGAACCAACATGTTTTGCGGACATTCTGCGACTATAAATGGATAAAAAAAAGCATGACACGTCATTGATGAATTAATAAGGAATCTGAATTGTTGTGCAAATTGCTGCGATATAAGAGGAGTGAAACACTGCAGGATGTGCTGTTATGGGAAAATAATCAATCAACAGAGACCATGCTTCATCACAGCAAGTCATCATTGATTATTTTCCTATAACAGCGTATTTTATTCCTTACATATTGACATTTCTTCTTAATAAACCAATGAGAACTGATCATTACTTGCTCCCAGTTGGGTGCATTTAAAAAATAATAATAATAATTGGATTAGAAGAAATTGTTAAAACAACAAAATGCATGTTGATTACGGATACAACAATGTATGGTGTGTGTGTGTGTGTGTGTGAGGGGCATTATGCCAGATTGTAAGAAGGCCCTGGTCCAGTGTCTGGCCCTGTGCACATTACTCATCCTCTCCTCCTCCTCCTCCTCTCTCTCTCTCTCTTTTTTTTTTCAACGGCTTCCCTGACAACAGCACGAACCCCTCCTCACCTCGCTGCCTTCATCCCTCTCTCCCTCCCTCTCTCCCTCCCTCCCTTGTTCTCTCACTCTCTCTGGACCACAGAGACCGTGTTAATTAAAGGAAAAGGTTAATGCTCTGGGGGTCCGGAGATCCTGTATTCAGGGTGAACGCCTAGCATGTTGCAGCTGCCTGGCGCTCGCTCTCTGCAGACTTCCCGCTGCGTTCAGGACCGAAGCCTGTGTTCCATCACGCCTCTCCCGCACTTACAGCACCGAACTTATTCCACTTAATTAAACATGAGAAGTTCGCTTTACTCAGAGGAATGGGATAAACCCACTGCTGGGAAAGTATCTGAAAGGCTCTACATTTAGTATCTAACACTTCTGATCACTGCTTAATCACACACACACACACACACACACACACACACACACACACACACACACACTGTCCATTGTGTCTCACTGATTCAGGTCAACTTATAAGATTATATTACAGTATCACTGTAAAATGAATTTTATTATATAATTAATGAGCAATATAAGAAAAGAGAGACATAATATTATTCTTCACTGTTGAGGATCGTCCTGGTGACAGGTGGGGGTGTAAATTAAAGAAGGGGAGAATAGGAACAAGAATAAATTAAATCTTTGGTTTAGGTTTGAAATATTTTAAATAATAACAAAGATTTTAATAGATAATAATAATAATAATAATAATAATAACAATAATAATGATAAAAAATAACAATTGTTAATAATAATAATAATAATAATAATAATAATAATAATAATATTATATTATTATACTTTAAACACTTTTTAAATAAACAAAAAAATAATAAATATCTTTATTTATTTATGTAATATATTAATTTTTTTATTTGGTTGTTTGTTTATATTTACAATATTTTGAAGTTTATTTATTTTTTAAAAGTGACTTTTTTAATGAGAATTAATTAATTGATGTTTGTTTGTTTGTTTATATTGAAGTGTATTTAATTTTTTTTTTTAATGACAGAATTTCATCTTTCATCACTATTTTTTTTAAATATCAAAAATAAATAAATGCTTAATAGTATATAAACAAATAATAAAGTAATTGTTATATATATATTATATATATATATATATTAAACATTTAAAAAATTTACTTTCTTGAATACTTCATATTTCAACATTCTTTTTCTTTATTTATTGACTTCTTTCTTTTTTTTATAATGTTGTGTTTTTTATTAGAGAGACTATGTCTTTTGATTAGTTCTTATTTTGTTTCACTCATTTTAACAAAAGTTTGTCAAATGAAACATAACGCTCAAGCACAGTGAAATAAAAAGATTCAGTCAGAGCACATAACCGCAGTTGTTGTGATGCAGCATGTGGAGATCTGGATGAAACCGGAGTCTCTCTCCTGTGCTCCCCCTTAGCCATGACAAGACCCTCATTAGAAAAGCAGCTTGTTCACATCAGCGCAGCTTACTGACAGAGCTCCGGCCACAAGCAGCCACTCAGGATGGAGCGGAGACATGCAGGGGATACAGCAACGCCGCAAAACAGAGGGAGAGATATAAAATAAAAAAGCATGAGGGGTTGAAACAGGAGGTGGGCAGGGGTGGGACGTCTGAGACGACGTCTCAGAGAGCTGAAAACACTAAACCATATAATCATAAACAGCTTGATAAACAGCTTGATTGTTGCACATGGAGCCTTTACGAATGGATAATCAATTCGTGTGAAATATTTTAAAGTGTCAATGCACAGTGCTTAAGTTAACATCTTATAAGCATTCATTACTCTGTTGCTATCAGTACTTTCGCAAAATCCCAAGATTAGATATATAGAGAGTTATCTATCTATCTATCTATCTATCTAAGATTAATACACAGGGAATAAAACTCTCAGTTCATTTCAACTGCTTTTTTCCAATATTTATTTAAAAACTACTGAAATTCAGTAATATATTCCTAGGAATAAATGACATTTGACGTAGTCTTATACTACGTTAATAATCACCACACTATGAGAAATATGCAAAAAGAAAACAAAATCTACATCTGTGAGCACTTCTTAGCTGCTCAAATAATGTCTTTTATATATATATATATAATTTGTATATATACATATATATATAATTTGTATATATACACACACGCGCATATATATATATATATACATATATATATATATATATATATATATATATACACATATACATATATATATGCACACACATACATACACACACACATATACATATATATATATATATATATATATACACACACATATATATATATATATACACATACATATATTATATATATATATATATATATATATATATATATATATATATATATATATATATATATATATATAAATAAAAAGATGTAACATTTCTCAAAAGTTGAGTTGTCTATCAGATGGTCACAGAGAATTCATGTGACAAATAATAAAATAAAAAATGTTCAGATGTGGAATATTGCTTACGGTTAATGAAAATGAGATCTAATAGGAGGCGATGGGATTTTTTAAATTATTTATTTTTCTGGCTATTATTTTTAGTAAATTCTTCTGAGCACTTAAACTTCAATGTTTAAATGTAAAAAAATAAAATAAAATGAAAAAAAACAGGCATTGATACTGAGCATGCATTAATGTGTTAAGCAGAAAAGAGGACAGCAAATAGTCATTAATTAGCGCTGCGTCTGTTCTGTGAGAAACGAGTAGGGGTTAAATGTGTGCCTGGTGTTTCTTACGGTGTTAATTAACGGTGCACCTGAGCACGTTACATTAAGTGTTAGACTGGTTTTATTGCAGTGTGACGATGATGCAATGTGGAAATAAAACACGAACCTGATACATGTGTACTGGATGGATGGATGGATGGATGGATGGATAATGAAGACCATTCTTCTGAAAGATTTTCCCTCAGTTGGTGTTTTGATGATGCTTGATGGGTTGACGATTAGAACTCTGTTTAAAACATCGCTCCAAAATCCCCCACAGCGGTTTTGTAGATGTGTTGAGTGTGAAGGCCATGGCATATGAGTTATCATTTTCATCCTCATCAAACCGTTCAGTGAGTCCTCGTGCCCTGTGGATGGAGGCGGAGTCATGATGGAGGTGATCAGTCAGAAGAACTTTGCATTCATTTACAGTGATGCAGATTCATGTTCTGGTCTGATAGGATGTGCTGTTGTAGCTCATTCACCTCAAGATTTGACATGTTGTGCATTCCAAGGTGCTTTTCTGCTCACCACGGTTGTAAAGAGTACTTATTTGAGTTACCGTAGCCTTCCTGTCATCTTGAAGCAGTCTGGCCATTCTCCTCTGACCTCTCTCATCAACGAGGCGTTTTCCGAACACTGGATGTGTTTTGTTTTTCGCTCCATTTTCAGTTGTGAAAATCCCAGGAGATCAGCAGTTTGAGACCCTCTGAGACCCACCAACAACCACGCAAAGTCCCTGAGATCACATTTTTCCCCATTCTAGTGTTCGGTGTGAAGATGAACTGAAGCTCTTGACCTGTAGCTGCATGATTTTATACACTGCTACATGACTGGCTGATTGTTCGAATTTGTGCTTAGTCGTAGTTCTATAAACTATTGGACACCACATTTTATCCATCCATCCATTTTCTATACTGCTTATCCTACAGGGTCCTGGAGCTTATTCGAGGGAGCATCGGGAGCAAGGCAGGGTACACCCTGGACGGGGTGCCAATCCATCCACTACGGACACTTTAGACACGCCAATCAGCCTACCGTGCATGTCTTTGGACTGGGGGAGGAAACCGGAGAACCCGGAGGAAACCCCCACAGCACGGGGAGAACATGCAAACTCCTCACACACACACAGGGCCACGGTGGGAATCGAACCCCCGACTCTAGAGGTGTGAGGTGAAGGTGCTAACCCCTAAGCCACCGTGCACCCCCCCAGTTTATAGTTATAGAAAATATGCCATATTCATGCCATGTTACACCAATGAAGTTTTAAAAAGAAGTTAGCGAAGTTAACATGCTTATTTTCTTCATAATTACAGCAAACTTCTTGAGCTTCAATTTAAGCAGGAAGGAAATGAAACATGAGATTTTTTTTTTCTATTTACGCCTTTGATCTTAAATTCCATTTGAATTTTCCGGTTCCACCTAAAGCTTATTTATTTATCAGCACATCATTAAAATGTGTTTTCTGCCTCGCTGTGCTTTTTGATGAGATACAGGATTAAACCATTTGCCGTGACAAATCAGATTCTTCTCCTTTTTTTCTTCTTCTCCTTTTGAGCTTAATGCTTACGCTAATGAAGACTTTACTTATAAGAAAGACAGTATTCGATATAATATAACCAATTATCATCTGTTTGATATCCTGTGTCAGTTCAGTCATAAACCTATAAAAGAGCTGCGGTGCTGAAGGTCCTCGGTTCACAGAGGCAGGAAAATGAGCTTTTTCCCAAGTCACATGACCTCTTTCACAAAACTCCTGTCAAGGGCCGAGTATTCTTCAGAGGGGAGGGCAGGACAGCGAGGTGAAGAGAGAGGAGAGGAGGAGAGGAGTGTTCCCCATCCTGATCCCATCCCTGCTGTCAAGACAGCTGACATGAGAGACTCAGGGACCAAAGGCTTCGCAGCTCTGGACACTGACCTACTTCTCTCTCCAATTCCCAATTTCCAAAAGGAGTTCTGCTCGCCAGACGACATCCGGCATCGCCCCTTTTCAGCCTAGCTCACTCTCTATCACACACACACACGCACACGCATCTCAATCAATGTTGTTTGAAGTTCTTGACATCTGGAGTCTTTATCGCATCCACAACAGATTGTTTGGGCCAGTCATTAACATAAAAACTGTTTATGAGACTGTTTTAGGCGATTCTTTGAGGAACACTTTATCCTCTATTAACAAGATGCAAATTAAAAAAATGCTGAGCAACATTTTTATTTTGTTTTTCTTTTGATTTTATGCTTGATATTATTTTCTTCATTATTACATATTTTTATATTTAATAATTAATTTAATTTTATTATTATTATTTTCATTCTTTCCTTGCTTATTATAAATATTGCGTTAATATTTATTACTATTTTAATAGTTTTTAAAATTTATTTATTTATTTCTGAGGTATTTTTTGTATTCATTTTCCTTGATTTTCATTTTTATTTTTTTTACTTTTCATTTTTATGTATTTATTTATTTTAATAAACGTTTCTTGTGTTAATATAAAGCACTCTTAAACTCTTAAACAAGCATGATTTTTATTGTTATATTTTCTCATCGTGCCACCCAGGCTGTCGTATTTAAAAAAAACAAAACAGCAAAGCGCGCGTCTCATTTGATAGCACTGCAGCTCGGTTCCGTGCCAGCTGAGTGTGATCCATCCAGCAGAGATTGCAGGAAGTAAAAGCAGAAAAGTGCTGACGGAAATCTGCAGTGACCCTTGATTTCATTAAGCTAATGAAATGACATTAGGCTGCACTTAGCCTGGATTACAGGCGTCTCCAGTACTGTAGTCATGTCTGGAGGTGATTCATCTGCACTGTTGCACTCAGAGATCAAACTGGTGGCACCTCAACACACACTGGACGTGCAATGGTTTGCTTTAAGTCTCCATTTATTCATTTTCAGCACAGCATACTGAGTCGACATTTAGTATGCTACAATTTGGCTTTTAGACATACTCATGTTTGGCATACTAAAAGAAATTACAGCCGAGGAAACTTATTTAGGATGCTTTTACAGCTATTAGTCCACACCAAGCTGAAATACTGGTTTGTTTGCTTAATTAATTAACTGAAAAAGAAAAAAAATAAGAATAAGAAGTTTTAAAAAACAAAACAGTGATTGAGGGCCGTGTAGGAATGAAAACACTCATAAAAATGTACCATTCATTGGTCAGAAATATGGCAACAGAAAAATATGAACAAACTTTTGCCAGGTAGATGTAGAAATTGTAAAATCACTATGCATGAAACAAATAAATAAATATATATATACTGTAAATAACTAGTTTTCTCTGTTTACACTGGTCCAAACCTCAAAAACCCCTGCGATGGACTGGCACCCTGTCCAGGGTGTACCCCGCCTTGTGCCCGATGCTCCCTGGGATAGGCTCCAGGTTTCCCCGTGACCCTGAAAAGGATTAAGCAGTATAGAAGATGGATGGATGGATGGAAAAATAATTAAAAAAAACATTTCACGCTGGGCTTTCCCCCTCTTTTGATGCACCCTTAGAATCGATTTGTACTTTTATGCAAAATGACGCATATTTCTGGTCAATACTTGTAGCTCCAACATAAATCTAAAGTAGCAAAATCTGGACAAACCCTCTCTGTTGATTGAAATAAGTGGAAAACGTTTGTCGAGACTTTCGTATATGTCCGGACGTTTCCACAAGCAGCAGCGACTGAGCTTTATCCATCGCTGCTCTTGAGGACCAGCTGTAGCCATAAAGCTGTACAAGCTTGACAAAGATTTTACCGCAGGAATTAAAGGTTATGTTTCAGCAGATCTCTTTAAAGTCAACTAAGCAATTGCGTAACTTCACACACCTCCGACGCTCCCACCTAATGCTCCAGTGCTCCTCGTCCTCTACGAATCTCATCTCTAGTCAAATCCTCCAGAGATCCATAATCCCGGTTTTAATTTCCCATAGGAAATATGGAGGAAACACACACCAGCTATATCACAGAAATTAAAAGACAGAAAAAAAGCAGAGGGAAAGAAACAGTGGTGTGACATGGAGTGAAAGCCTACAGGAAGCATGTAGAAAAGGAGAAAGGCAGAGTGTGAGGTTTTAGTGGTGGATATACTGGCACTGTTATGGGTTGCATAATTCATACCCGGCATAGTTACAGGTTGCATTTTTTTATTTTTAAAGCTATGTAACATTGCACAAGTTTTGCATATTGCCTATTATGTTCCTGCACAGATACAAAACAGCTTGCACACGTGAATCTCTCCACAACCTCCACTCTCCAACTCTCTATGATTCCAGAGTTTTTGCTTTGACATCTTGACCATCATAGTAGCTTTGAAGTAACCAGAGCTTTGAGAGAAACAAGCTGTATGGTTCAAACTGTGATAAATCAGCACTAATGACATGACTAAATGGTCACATCACTCTGTGGTTCCACAGCAGCTGGTGCAGTACATCTGCTCAAAAACCTTCCACTAAAGGTGACATTTACTTTGAAGCACAGGCAAGCAGGTGAGTGAATTGTCTGCATCATCGATGAATGTTCAGGGGGAGTGCAACAGCCCTCTGCTTGAGGTCATCACTGGCAACAAGATACAAATGTATGAAAAGCATCTATGGTGGCACATCTATGGTGGCACTATGTGTGTATGGACTACATTCAGAATCACTGTATTCGCACATACTTTGGCTTTCCTATGGCACCACTTTCTAGAGCACCTGCTGCTGCTTGAGAGTTCACCTGGCTGCTTTTTAGACTTTGCTTGACTTTTTTTCACCACACCATGGGGTGGACCACTACATTGTCATAACTGGTCTTCCGGTCCATGCATCTCAGAGAAGCTTGTCACTGTGAGCTCGGAGTTTTCCAACATGGGAAAGCTTGGCATAGTCATTTGCTCAAATACCCTTGTATGACCCCTCCCTTCCTCCCATCCTGTTGATGCCATGCAAGACTTTTCAGGCCAATTTTTCTGGGCACAAAGAATTTTTCAAATCATGGACCTCACCACCGGGCACCATTTTAAGAATGATTTTAAGATGAGCGTCATTACGCCCCTTATTTTTTTAATCATACTGTATCTGCACTCTTTTTTTTTTAATGCAATTTGGTCTTAAGAACATGAGAACCTGATCTTTATTCTAGTCCTTGATTTTCTTCCTGTCTACATAGATTATGTACTTGTTGGGAGCTCTTTCCTGAGAGAAAATCGACCTCCTTCTGGACTCTATGGAGCTCTCAGAGCCAAGGATCCCAAATACTTGATCAACTGGTCAGAGGACATGATCAAGGAACTTTCTGATACCAATCAAGCTTTGCTAGCACATCCGTGCCTGGATTCACCTATTGCCCTCATGACTGTGTTATAGCCTTCTTCAGCCAGTGATTCCACTCTGGTCAATAGAAGAACAGTGCAACTCATTGACCATGAGCCTTGGCCTTAAAACTTCCGTCCTCCAGGTCTACCATTCACAGCATCTGTTGACTGTAAACTACTGGTCTTTGTGATTTCTATGAAGATTCAGTGCTGTGGTCTGCCCACCTACTGCTGAATCTGGATTAGTTCAAAATGTCTGCTGTCCAGTTTCCTAACCTAGAGATATAGGTTTACCAGATATCATTCAAAGGGCATTAAACATCATCTTTAGTCAAGCCAGTGTTTACTTCTAAATTGCAGTCTACATTACACTGCCTTTACATTTGCTCATTGGCTGATGCTTTTATCAAAAAGACAACTGAAACAGTTGTACAACTGAGCAGTTGAAGGTTAAGGGTCTTGTTCAATGACCATTTCAACTTGTTGATACTGGGGTGTCGATAAGCCTTAACCACTGAGCCGCCACATATTTGGCATGCCTTCAGGAAAGTGGGCAAAGATCTGTTGCCAAGTCAAGATGCTATAAATGTTGACCAAGTGCATTGTTTGGACAGTCAGTGTAGACCAGGTGGGCCACCTTTCACCTTTCTAAGGCTGCTTACATTGATGGATAGTGTGCTCCTGGTGCCATCAACAACTTCTGATGGTTGGCCTGGTTTAGACTACCATTCAATGTCTCTTGTGACTAGTGGAAGCAATTTTCTTAGAATTCTGGAACAATTTGCCAAGAACCTTAAGATGACCAGCATCACCAGGATTCTTCCATAGTGTTTAAGGCCAGCTACTTTCCTAGCGTGGCCACTCAAATTCAGTTAACTTTGTGCACTGTCTGTCATAATGCACATTGTGAAACTCTATAAAGGCTTGTTTGCATGCACTGAAACTCACAATACAGCATTTGGAGCAACACTGATAGTTGGCTTGGCCTGAATACATTACAAGCCCACATAGAATCAATTTGTCCTGTTCTACTATATCATAACTCAATGCTGTGTTTCCAGTTTTGTCGGCAAGCCTTTCTGCTCTACCTGATCATGGGCCTTGCACACAAACTGAACAACTTGATGAGAATTAGGACAGTTTTTATGCATCCTGCTGGGATTAGTATATCACCAAACACTTGAATATTAGTTACTGATGTATACACCAGCATAGGTAGTGGTTGTGTAGACTTTGGCTTTAACACTAACTCGACTATGTAACAATTGCAGTCATTGCTGCATAGCCAAGGGAGTCCAACAAGACAACATGGCTTGATAGAATCAGGTCCTTCTCCCAGTTCTCAGTTTCACACAGACACCCAAGCATCTAAGAAGGTGACATGTGGCAATGGAAGAAGAGATGCTGGCATGTTGACTGTTATGTCTGCATACATGATGTGGGGCTTCAAACATGCCAATGGACCTACAGGACAGATGGTAGAAATTCAACATGTGCATAGACACACACTTGACACTTCAGCTCCTAAAGATTATTTAGTATGTACAGCATAAAGCATAATCCATACACATATGACATACAGTGGTGCTTGAAAAATTGTGACCCCTTTAGAATTTTCTATATATCTGCATTAACATGACCTGAAACATCATCAGATTTTCACACAAGTCCTAATAGGAGACGACGAGAACCCGATTAAACAAACGAGACGAAAATATTATACTTGGTCATTTACTTATTGAGGAAAATGATCCAATATTACATATCTGTGAGTGGCTTGGAGGAATTTTATCCCGTTCCTCAGTACAGAACAGATTCAACTCTGGGATGTTGGTGGGTTTCCTCACATGAACTGCTTGCTTCAGGTCCTTCCACAACATTTCTATTGGATTAAGGTCAGGACTTTCACTTGGCCGTTCCAAAACATTCACTTTATTCTTCTTTAATCATTATTTGGTAGAATGACTTGTGTGGTTAGGGTCGCTGTCTTCCTGCATGACCCACTTTCTCTTCAGATTCGGTTTATGGACAGAAATCCTGAAATTCACTGGTGTAATTCAGAATTCATTGTTCTATTGATTATGGCAAGTCGTCCTGGACCAGATGCAGCAAAACAGATCCAAACCATGATACTACCACCACCATGTTTCACAGATGGGATAAGGGCTATGGGATAACATAGCCCTTCTTGTTGAAACCAAAAATTCTATTTTGGTCTCATCTATTCACAAAATATTTTACCAACAGCCTTCTGGCTTGTCCACGTGATCTTTAGCAAACATCAGAAGGGCAGCAATGTTATTTTTGGAGAGCAGTGGCTTTCTCCTTGCAACCCTGCCATGCACACCATGGTTGATCAGTGTTCTCCTGATGGTGGACTCATGAACATTAACATTAGCCAATGTGTGAGGTCATTAGTTGCTTAGAAGTTACCCTGGGGTCCTTTGTGACCTTGTGGACTATTACACGTCTTTCTCTTGGAGTGATCTTTGTTGGTCTCCACTCCTGGGTAGGGTAACAATGATCTTGAATTTCCTCCATCTGTACACAATCTGTCTGACTGTGGATTCCAAACTCTTTAGAGATGGTTTTGTAACCTTTTCCTAGGTCATATTTATGCAGATATATAGAAAAATCGAAAGGGTTCACAAACTTTCGAGCACCACCGTATACACCACAGTGCTGTAGAATTCTTGATTCTGCTTCTTTTAATGTACCAATTTTTTTTGGAAGGAGTCTCCAGTGTCGGGGTTGTGTAACAGCCAGAGATAAAGCTGTTGCATTGAAATTTATTTCTGATTTTATCACGTTGCTATCTACAATCTCTCATTAGTAAGCTATCCAACTGACCTGAACTGTTCCTGCAATGCTTGGCGATGAGCACTAATGATTGACCATTAAACTTGGAAGCGCCGGGGCGCAGTGCCATTAGTCCACTTTAATAACCCATGCAAATGGGACATGGCATCACAAACATGTAATGAGTGAATCTGTTATGTATGGCGAATGGTTCTGTGTATGTGTGTGTGTGTGTGTGTGTGTGTGTGTTTTCGTTTTATTACTGCATCATTAGATTAATTTAGTGTTGCATAATGGGTTCTACATGTTCAGAAACAAACCTATAATTAACTCAGGGCACAGGGCAGTGTAGCAGCTGATGATGGAGTGGTACAACACTGGTATGAGTCCCATTTGGGAGAAAAAGCTTCTCCAACACACACACGTTGGGGGAGTCTCTTCAAACAGACACACGAGGTAAATTAACATGAACAAAAAAAGATATTCATTTCATATAGAGTAGAAAATTGAATACACTAAGCTCATCGGAGTCTTCTAGCCTGAAGGTGAAACAAACCAAACTTCATGAGAATATCAAGCTTATTCCATGAACATAAAAGTTGTTTTATTCATGTATAATGTTTTCAATCATTGTATTGCACAGTGTCCCCCCCACCCTGTTAAACTGAGGTGTCATCTCATTTTCCATGTCAGCTAAGTGTGACTTACGCATCAGAGACCAAAAAAAAAAAAAAAAAAAATGTCAGAAAAGTGTTCATCCGTGATTTATCTTCCAAAGCAGGCTTATTGTGTTGACACTTCCATGCATGCATACTGTATGAATGTAAATGTGCACGCAGGTTGTCTTTTAAACATGTCCAGATTGGGATTCACAGCTCACAAACTCAGATAGCACTTCAGCATTTTGAGCTTGGCTGTCGCATCCAAAATACAACAATTAACAGATTGAGGAAACAGTGTCATTACTGTTCAAAAATTAGCTCTGCATTAACTAAAAGCGAGCGAGCCAATTAGAACTACGACATAAAGTTTTCCTGCTAAGAACTCCTTTTATTTACTGAACCCATGATTATAGTGATTTTTGTTTGTTTTGTTTTTTTTACTACAGTTTCTCTTGAGCTTCCACTTGGAGCAGTTCTGACCTTTCTAGAGTTCATTTACTTCTGAGATCTTTTTTATTTATAGTATCAAGATGAAACGTGAACGCCAGACTTAAATCTGCAGGAGATGTTTTTTTTAAATTGATTACTTGTGACAAAACAAACCAGTGCATTTGCATCTACACTGTAAAACCGGATCAGTTCGTTTAACTCCAAAAAAAATTTGAGGAAACTAATTACCTCAAAATTTTTTAAGTTGATAAATCAATTTTTTTTTTTAAGCCAAATACACTTAAATATAATAAAAAATTCGTTTTAAATGACAAAGTTTGAGTTAAATTTGTGTTATATTTAAGTGTATTTGGCTTAAAGAAATTGATTTATCAACTTAAAAAAATTTTGAGGTAATTAGTTTCTTCACTTTTTTTTTTTTTTTTTTTTTTTTGGAGTTAAATGAGCTGATCCGGTTTTACAGTGTAGCATCGTGCGGAAGAGGTTACAAGATGAACGTTCCGTTGATTTTAACATATGTGTAACGTGTGCTGAGTGAAGGCAAATGTGAAAAATTAAGGTGCTTTATTAGGGTAAAAAAAAAAAAATTATGGTTAAACTTTATATTGAGGTGCAACAGACAGGTAGATCGCATGCAGGTCAAAACGAGGTAACACAACTATAAAATAAGGCACTATGGAAAGAAGGCTTGGACTGAAGGTTTCAGAAGGGTACAGACAGGGTGTAAATAGGAAAGCTAGCGTGGAACACTGAACAGGTGAACACAGTGAGGTAATACACCAATGACCGGACAGGGGCCAGAGATAGGACTAGAACCATAATAAAAACAAGATGTCAAGATGTTTATTTAAGAAAGTTTCAATGCTTTGTAGTAATCAGAGGTTAAGCTGTAACTATGTTTTCCTACATAGGAAAGAAGCCTTTTGGGTTTCTTAGTAAAATGACAAACTGTATTGTTTTTGTTTATTAACTTTAAGAGAGAGAAACAAAGAGAGGCTGGTAAGGGTTTGTAGCAGCTATAACATGAACAAGTGATAACATGAACTAACTTGTTTTGTGGAAGTTCCACACCATTAAATGCAACTATAAATGGGTAAAAAGTACTCTTTAATAAATTCTTTTTTTTTTTTCTTTTAATTGTCTACATTGACAAATTGCTGAGGGATGAGGTGGTACCGGTAACTGCTTTGCGTATGAATGTGTTAATGAATAAGTCCATTTTGGTTGGCATTATTTGATGATTTTTTTTTTTTCCAATTTATTTAATTATTTTTAATGAAATATCTAAGAAAAGTGCACACACAGGCTTTTGCAGCTCGGGTCTGGTTCCAAGAGGGTGCGTGATGAGGCAGGATGGGCCTCGATGTCTGAAATGTGGCCATTATGTTGAAGAGTAATTAATAAATCATTTGCATATGTTGATCCGGAGCACTGGTTCTGTTCTAAGGATGAGAAGCACCTGAGGGGCGCAATAGCAGCAGACAGCATGCGGGCACAGGGAGAAAAAAAAAAAAAAAAAACGCTCCTTTGCTTTTTACTCAGAAAACACTCGCAACTAATTAGCCTCTAATTGCCAATATTTTGGCAGGTGTTTGCAGTGCCCAGGTGGAAAGAACTCATCATGGCAATCCTCGAGTGATGCGTTCTCTCGTCCGGGGCAGCTTGCAGTGTGGGATGATAGATTAACGAGGATTCCATCATCATTAATGTGAGCGCTAAGCCTGCACCGTGTTATTAATGCCATTAAGCTAACAATGGAAATCAACCACTGGGCGCCGTTAGATAGCGTTGGGTTGCTCGCCATTATGAAACACACTGAAGTCCCATTAGGAGCTTGAAATTGGCAGGAGATTTTGGTACTATGCTATTTTATATATTAGGTATCTTTTGCTGTACTCTGTGATGATTTAAGAATTAATATGTGTGTAAAATTGTTCTTATACACAAAGTCAAGTTTGCACTTCTATTTCAAATAAATGAACTTTAGTGAGATTTTTTTCCCTTTAAAATAATTTAAAAAAAAAAAAAAAACAGTGTTAATAGACTGATTCTTTAGAGTGAACAAAAGAACACATATTTGGTTTCCTAAATAACATTTTAACTGATAGATATTGGTTGGTATTGGCACCCTGTCCAGGGTGTACCCTGCCTTGTGCCCGATGCTCCCTGGGATAGGCTCCAGGTTCCCCGTGACCCTGAAAAGGATAAGCGGTATAGAAGATGGATGGATGGATGGATATTGGTTGGTGCCACAGATGTGACGGAAATGTGATGGAAACTGATTGTTTTACTTACTGTGTTAATAATAAAGATGGACTGGAAGGGAATCTAACATGGTGTCCAAAAATATGAAATAAGGGGGCCTTCTTTGGATAGTTTGGAGAGATAATAAAAGGGAAACCTTTTCTAAAAGGGAAAACCTCTGCTGTAGGGTTAGAGATGGATGGATGGATGGATGGATAGATAGATGGATGGGTAGGTGGATGAGTATATGGATGGATGGGTGCAGAATGATGGTAGCAGCAGAATGAATTCTGAAGTCTACAGAAACAACCTGTCTTCCAATTTACCGAGAAATGCATCCAATCTAATTGGGAGGAACTTCATCATGCAAGACAAAGACCCCAAAACACACTGCCAACTCAACAAAGGACTTCATCAAGGGGGAACAAGTGGAAGGTTTCAGACTGCCCAAGTCTATCACCAGACCTTAACTTAATTGAGCATGCATTTCACCTCCTGAAGAGGAGACTGACGGGAGAAACCCCCGAAAGAAACAACAACTAAAAGAAACTACAGTAAAAGCCAGGAAAAGCATCACAAAAAAAAAAAAAATCTTTTTGTGATGTCAGTGGGTCGCATGCAGGTATTTCAAGCAAGGGACATGCAACTAAATATTAGAAAAAAAATCGGAAGGTCATGAGGTCAAACCCCAGCACCGCCAAGCTGCCCTTGAGCAAGGCCCTTAACCCTCAACTGCTCAGCTGTATAAATGATATAAATTTAAGTCGCTCTGGATAAGGCGTCAGCCAAATGCCACAAATGTAAATATGTTCCTATACTTTTGCTCATTTAGAAATTGGGTAGTCTGCCACTAAAGGTGCCATGTTCAGAGTTGTTTAACACATCTAGATGTAAATATCAGGAAATGAAAGCTGAAATTTTGATCTATTGTCTCATGTTTGATCTCAAATCCAAGCATCTTCAGTGTACAGCAAAAACAAAAGAATTGGCCTTGCTGTTCCAATACTTTTGGAGCAGACTGTATATAGTAAATCATTTTAGACTAATATCTAATATCATGACCTGCCCCTGAAAGGGTTTTGGAGCTACAGCCCAGGAGCTAAACTTGAACATGAGTCCTCCAGAGGAATTGTTCCTGCAGTCTATGGCTATGGTTCTTACTAAAGTTCCTAAAGTTCTTAAAAAGTTCTTGCAGTGGAAATACTCTCAATATGTATCAGAGATTCATCAGATGGATCAACACTGACTCCTTATGAAAATTATGAGGTGAACTACAAAATTGCTAATTCATCAGTGACTCAATTTTCCTGCATGATTTCCTGTGGATTGTTTGCAGCACATCTCCAAACTGTCACACTGAAGACTTGCGTATTCAAATATAAATTCGTGGACCAACGTAGCTTTAAAAAAAAATATTCAACCCTGGAGAGCTTACTTAAATATTGAGCCAAGGAGGGGTTTTTTTTTTCCCCATCTTCCCCAGCATCGTTGACATTTTGGCAGTGAGACCACATCAAACTCTTATGATTCCCCTAAGAGTTTACACCCCTCCCCCTTATTCCCGATAAAGTGCTGAGCAAGCAGAATGCCAAGCACTTGATGAAGAGAAATGGAAAGCACACAGCCACAGCCAGACATCATTAGAGCACATCTCTCATTTCCACGTGTAGGAATGTACACAGATGTCTAGTGGGGGAAAGGAACGGAGTCTGGCTGTTTGGCGTGCAGGTTAAATCCCTACTCAGTGCTCGTCACTGATGTCTAGGCACATGAAAAATGACACGGCTAAAAAAACGTACCTTTGCAAGCAGGGAACAGAAACGGTGAAGGATCTCGTGGATGCTGCTGTTGTAGTTGGCTAAATATTACATCCTGCAGCATCATGAACTATTCAGCACATCACTCTGGTAGATAGGAGATGTGTAGTTTGATGGACAGGAAGCGGATGTGTGTTTAAATGTGAGCAGTCTCAGGGCTCGGTAGCCATAATGTTTTACCTCCAGGTGGGTATGTATAATGTAATACAGTACCGAACCCAGATATTTCTATATAATACACTGTAATCCTTCAGACATGATGTTGCATCCCAATGTATACAGGGCCTCGTGGTCGGAAGTTTACGTGCACTCATCATGCACATGAATGTCATGGCAATATTGGGCTTTCAATAGTTTCTTTGAACTTTTCTTTTTCCTGGGGTAGAATGACTGTGCAACCTAGATATTTAATAAATCAAAAAACAAGAATTTGCTTCAATTTAAAGTTTTCATTTATGACAATGACACATACAGGGTTAAAAATATACACACGACCGAATATTTAGTTGAACGTCCCTTGGCAGGTTTCACCTTGAGCAGACGCTTTTCGTAGCCATCAACCAGCTTCTGGCAGAACTCCGCTTGGATATTTGACCACTTCTTCTTGGCAGAATTGGTAAAGTTCAATGACATTTGTTGGTTTCCTGGCCCTAACTTGACTATTAAGCACGGTCCACAAATTTTCAATAGGATTAAGATCAGGATTTTGGGAAGACCATTCCAAAAGCTTAATGTTAGCCTGCTTTATCCAGTCCACAACCAGCTTTGAAGTGTGTTTGGGGTCATTGTCCTGTTGGAACACCCAGTTGTGTCCAAGTTTCAACCGTCTGACTGATGGTTTGAGATTATGCTGAATAATTCTAAGGTAGTCCTCCTTCTTCATTATTCCATCCACTTTGAGCAATGCACCAGTTCCACTGGAAGCAAAAGAGCCCCAGAGCATAATGGTTGGTACAGTGTTCTACACCTTTACTCCTCCAAACATACATCTGGTCATTGTGGCCAAACAACTCAATCTTTGTCTCATCTCACCATAAAACTTTCCTCCAGATGGCGTTTTCTTTGTTTATATGGTCAGCCAGAAACTTTACACAGACTTGAAGGTGTCGATTTTGGAGCAGGAAGTTCTTTCTTGGACGGCAGCTTTTGAGTCCATGGTGATGTAAAACTCGCTTGGTTGTAGACAGTGACGATGATGTTCCAGCAGCTTCCAGTTCATGGCAGGCCTGTGCCTTGGTGGTTCTTGGGTTTTTCCTGACCATCTGAACTAATTTCCTCTCAGCTGAGGGTGACAGTTTGGGTCTTCTTCCAGACCTTGGCAAAGTGGCCACACTTCCCAATAACCTGTACTTACGTGCAATTGTTTGAACTGATGATCTTGGAACCTGCAATTGTTTAGAAACGGCTCCAAGAGACATTCCTGACTTGTGCAAATCCACCATGCTCTTTATTCAGATCTGCACTGTGCTCCTTGGACTTTCCAGTAGTACTGAGTGTTGGTCAATCCAACGAGTGCTGTCAAACAAACCCTTTATATGTTGGCACAGAGAATCTGCCAGCTGTAGTCAATCATGATCACTAACAGGAAAGAAGAGGCCTTGGACATTTTGGAACTTTCAGCACCACTAAATTAATCATCTAAGTGTTTTTATGTATATTTTTGACCTTGTATGTATAATTTTGGTCCTGTGTTGATGACAGAACTCCCCCCCACCAAAAACAAACAAACTTGTGAACCAAATTCCTGTTATTTATTTATTTATTAAATATGTATGTTGTACAATCATTCCACCCCAGAAAATGAAAAGTTCAAAGAAGCTACTGAAAGCTCAATATTGCCATGACATTCATGTCCATGATGAGTGTATGTAAACTTCCGACCACAACTGTCACTCTTATTATTTTAAATAATTTCGCAGAATATAGATTTTTTTTTTTTTTTGGCCATTTTAATATTATGGGCTATGTTGTGCAGATTCATGACCTATAATCCCAGTTATGTCCATTTCAGTTCCAGGTTCAGGGTCCTGAAGACTTTCCTGTGGAAAAAAAAAAACGTTATAACACTGGAGACTCCTTCCATAAGTGTGTAAAATCTCCATACAAAAAGCTTCTCCAAATCAATGGCTATACGTCTTTGTTAAATAACAGCACTTTTTTTGTGGCACATCGTGCGTACACGTCCCTGCAGAAATGCTTACTATAGGATCAGGTTACTTATTATTGATTTAAAAAAAAAAAAAAATCAATAAAAAAATTTCACCTCCATTTTTATTTGATATAGTTTCAGTCCGTGATATCGCCTCTTCCATTCTGTTGTTCGACCTTGAGCAAGTGCAATGCTCTCAGGCTCTTTCTAGAACAGTCCTTGCTGTTTTCCATGATCCACTGGGAGCAGTGAGGGCTGTGGCACGGCGGCACTGCGCGAGGCTGGCAGCTGATCAAAAGCAAACACGCTTCCTGTGCTCATTCTAATTATAACACCACACACAGACACACACACACACACACACACACACACACACAACTATAAATACAAATAGTTAGTAAGTGATAGCTAGCGCTCGTGGCCTGGAGGAATGCCTAGCAGACAGCATGCTAATCAGGCTACCTTTTGCCACGGGCTATTTAGGGAATAGCGTCTCATCCCACCAATTCCCCACGCTGAGCTACGGAATAAAGGAGGGAAAAGGGCTAGCGAATTCCCACATTGCGCCATTCAAGGACAAAAGGATCTCAGATGGATCTTTATCTTCGCTCTTGGCGAATATCCATACCAATTATAGCAAACACACAAACGGCACACTGAGAGCGAGTCGGAAATGTGCAGGGCACGACGGAGATTACGGACAACACACACGTACGAGATAAAATGCTTCCTCTGATGTGTTAATGGCAGGAATTTGGTTCTCTGGAGAGCGTTCAGGTGGCAAGAATGATGGTTACACTTAAGATTTGCAGCATTTATTTATAATTCTATTACAGAAACATCATTCTATATGGCATATGTATGTAGCTTCAACGCATTTAGCACAGCTTTCTGAAGACATTACACTCTCGGAAGTCCTCTTCAACCTTAACACGCTCCCTCTCCCTCCCTCTTGTGACAGCGGTCCCTCCAGATCCTGGCTCTTCTCCAGAAGCGGGTAGGGGACGAGCGTCTGGGTGGAGCGAACTCGGGCACAGAGCACATGCTGAGCTCCACAGGACCCTCACACACACACACACACACACACAAGTTACAAGCCCCTGGCGCTGACATACGCCTCTCAAGGACGCGGAGAAGTGGGCCATCATGCATCTCTCCTGCTCAGTTTTAATACAGGACAGGACGAGTACACTGAACAACAACAACAACAACAACAACAACAACAACAACATAATTGATATGAAGGGTGTAAAATAGTCAGTGTTTCTATCTAGTAGATTTTCTCAGTAAAGAATTTGGTCAAAGGACATTGTTTTAAATGTGCTTCATTAAATTTCTTCCAATATCTCTCAATCAATCAATCTCAGCTCTTCATCTGTCCGTGTCGTCAGAGTCACGCTCTGTATCTTCCTCCCAATAGCATGGCTATAGTGGGATCACACTGTTTTTGGGACACACACCATCTTCTCCCTGCTGCTCTGCCTCTGATCGACCCGTTCCCCTATACTGCTCCTATAATGGACGCAGACCGAGCAGGACCCCGTCTCCATCATCCATCGGGACATCATGTGCTCTTCCGGTTATCATCTAGGGCAGCGGGAAAGTCTTCCTTCATCGCCACGTCTCCTAAACCGAGCGAGCAGGGGAAACCTGGCGGGCCCAACTTGCCGCTTTTCTAATTTAATGCTCAGCCTGACGTCCTGCTGGATCAATGGCATTATTTTCCTAATACGGTAGCATGGTGAGAGGTGGCAGGCAGGAGGGGGGTTAGTCCCGGTGTGGACCAGGCCACATTGATTTAGACCACGCTGAACTACGTGCATCTTTGGCAGA